>NW_026872747.1:0-137341 GCF_032173495.1 Musca vetustissima
AGAACGTTATGGAACATGAGTATTTTAGGATTATGGAGCATGAAAATGCGACAGCCTTCCATAGAAATGTCAAAGTCTAAATTGAGTTTTAGCTTCCCGCAAAAAGTTAGTGATCGTGGCTAGACAACAGAAAATTTACTACTGCATATATATTAGAACAATCTAAGAATTACCATAATTTTCCAATGAGGGAATAGCCATCGCCTTGTGGGACTGCCATTTTGTTTTGCATTTTTGGACAAAGAATGCTTTCAAAAAGTTTTGAAGGATGAAAATCGCAATGTCCGGTAATTGCACAGTATGAGTCCGTTAAAATATCACATATAAGAGTTTCGAGGAAACAGATAACGATTCTGCAAGAAAGGAGTAAAAATGCAATAGGGAGGGTCGAAATTGACGGTCATATTTTTTAAGATTTGAATAAATTAAATTATTATTGAACATGTTTTTTGAGTTGTAGTCACTAATTACGAATGTGAAATCAGATTTTCAAAATCAAATAAAATGAATTCAAAATATCGGATCAAACATAAGTAACAACAAAAACTTTTAATTTTTTTATCTAGTATGATTTCTAAACTATGGCATACATTAATTAAATTTGGATTATAGCCAATTTGGTTGAAAAACTTGCTCAAAATTTCCAAACTACCATATAATGATGGTAGTTTGGAAATGAGAATCTAAAATACCAAATTACCGGCAATTTGACTGAAAAATGCGATCAAAATCTTAAAAAAAAACATTAAGGGAGTACCATAGTGGAGCCATATTGATAATTTTTGGTATGCCCTTCGCAATGCGAACCCATAATAGCAAATTACAGCCCATTAGGTTGAATGTGAGACTAACATCTGTCTATTTTATCATCAGCATTCTATGTTAGTAAAAGTGATTTTTAACGACGGTCGCAAAATTCTGCACAGAGAACATATCAAGGCGTCTTTTTTGGAAAAAAATATCTTATGAATTTTATATACGAAATTTTTGAGTTTTATCTTCAAATTACTATCAAATTGTACCTTCAATATAATTACCAGATCAATATGTTTAATTGTCATTTCGTGTCAACATCTTGACACATGCCAATTCCAGTTCAATTATATTTGCAAAAATATGAATTTTTACTTTAATATCGTGTCATTTGTAAAAAATTACTGGTGTAAAGCTCCAGATTTGAAATATATAGCAATTAGATCCTGGTCCATAGTGCCCTGTTAGTCTTCTCTTCTAAATGTATTGAAATACCTATAAAAGAATGATATGAGGCTTATTCTGAATGATAAGGTCCAGAATTTTGCTCGGATTCATCGAATATTTTGAGCCAAAATCATTCAAAAAAGGATTCAAAACAGTTTGAATCAATAGACTTAGATGGGATTGCTTAATATATTATTGCTGGATCAGGAGTCTTAGATGGATAAGATATTATTGCTGGATGTGAATTAAAAAGGTCGCAAGCTCTGTAGAAAATTCTCAAACCTTCAGATAGCTGCTCGATTGACTCAATTCTGCGTAGATGGATGCGAGATTAATTGTCGGTAGAAGTGTGATTCACATTTTTACCTTTGCTCAATGACCAAAGCGAAGTACTGTCGTCACAATCGAAAATCGATCAAAATGTATACCAGGATGATTCAGGACAAATCGATGAACTAACAGAAATTATATCGAGAGTGACTCTGTGATGTATCTAAAATTATGTGACGAACTTAACGCCTGTCGCCTGGATGGAATGTACTGAGGATTCGATCGAAATAGGTGCACTAAACGAAATTCTAGATAGTCAGAGCATGGATTGACTGACATGGACCTATATAGGAAATTTCTGCAAATATGAGTTTCACACTTCAATAAGTGTGCTTGTAATGTGACATTACATTACAATGAGGCAGAACCCTTTTATGTGGCTATGTCAAAACATGGACTATATTATAGAATTGTTAGACTCAAATCGCGAAAACCTAAACCTGCATGAATTATGCGTATTACGTAGAAACCATAGCTCTGTCAAGCCTATGGGAGATGCCGAACTATTCACGACCGAAAAGGGTCGAGAAGTTCTGTCACAATTCCTTTCAATCCAAAAAACGCTGTGCATGCGTTCTATATGAATATTTAAATGTCTAATTTTCTCTACATTGATGTTTTGAAATAGTAGTACTACATATAAAGTCTCAATTATGCGGCGTCCTAAATATCAATACGACTTGAATATGTACACTGGCACTCAATATTTTCTATATAGCAGAGGAATTATTTTTGTTGTCATTGTTTCCAATTTTATAATATAGTTATTTCATAACGATCATACACCTAATATAGAAATTCCATTTAACTATAAATTTTAATGGGATTTTTAATTTAAAACTCATAAACCAACATTAAAATATGTCTCTATTATGAACGTCAAGAAAGAAAGAAAAAAAGAAAAAAAAACAACAAAACACTAAATTTAATTTAAAATGTCTCAATGATGAAATCAAAAAATTGTGACAAACATGTGTTCACCTTCACTTTTCGTCCTTTGTCCAATGTGATCGCTATAAGAATTCAGTGAAAGGCGTTGCTGGCTTTCATATCAGCTGTTAGTCATAACTCCACAAAAAATATAAACCAATCATTCTATCCTTCGAGCCATCGGTTATTACATTTCGGTACATCCTACTTCAGAACCTACTTCGCTAGAAGAATAAAGTGTTAATCGCACAAGTTGAACGTGCCAGAAGGAGCACCGAATGATTAAAACGAAACTGAAAGCGATCAGCGAACGATCTTTGATGATGACTGTTAAGGATTGAGAGTGAGGAGTGTGCTTGTGTGTGGTGCCATATGTTTGAGTTTTTATGTCAGAAATTATGATGAGCCAAACCAAAATAGTTACCTTCATTTTTTGTTCGTTTCAATTTTACTTTTCTAGAATTTGGAATGTTGTTGTTGTTGCTGCTGCCGCCATTCTGTGTTAGTTTTGAAAGGAAAAGTGTGTCAGGCACAAGTCATCGTTCCGTTCACCGTTATACCATATTTTTACTTTTTATCCACTATCTGTTTAATTTTTCATTTACCATTTTTAACCCAAAAATAAGGGTTTAAAATTTGTTGTTGTTACTGCTGCTGTTTGTTTGAAATAGTTTCTCAAAATAAGAAGAAAAAAAAAGGAAAAACAAAATAGTAACGAATAATAACTATTCTACCAGAACTAATTAAAAAAGTATGACATTCTTTTGTTTGACGTTCTTTTGGTTGACGGTTGGTTGGTTGATTCACTGGTGGCATAGGCAACTGCTGTTCATCGTTAGTATTAACCCTCCTTTCCCTTTTCTTTTGGTTTAGGGGTTAATAAAGAGTTTGATGGGAAAGAGTTTTTATTTTAAATTTGGTGGTTTAAATTTTAGACGCAATAAAAGAGCAATATTTCACTGTTAAAATTTCGCCACACTTTTTCCAAAAAAAAAAAAAAAAATAAATAAAAAATAAAGAAAAATTGCAAAAATACATTACGTACGTTAAATGCGTCGTTTAAATAAAAAAATACAAAGTTTAAGACAAATATTTAAGTCTATATAATACAACTAATAATGTTCGCGGAACACAGCAAAATAATCATATAAAATTCTGAAATCGCAAATAGGATGGAAAAAATTTATAGTTATTGCAGTTGAGTGTCCGTGGTAAATTAATGTTATTTCAATCATCGACACAACATCACGTAACAGTTCATGTAATCAATCGAAAGTATCACAGATGAAACTAATTTTAATATTAGGTTGGGGAAAAATAAATCTATTATTTTTATATGAACTAACTAGTTATTTAAAATGCTTCGGAATGTCCCATTTTGGGCCAAATAGCCGTTTTGTTGTATGATTTGTTAGCATTTTAACGGTAACTTCATAATGTCTCTCTCATAGAAGTCCTGCTCTCTATTAGCAAATAAATCTAGTAGTCGGTTTTCGAAATCCTCCCTAGATACCAATTTTTTACCATTAAAGAAATTTTGCAATGCAATCAAAAAAAAAAAAAAAATAATCGCTTGGTACCAAGTCCGGACTGTATGGCGGATACATTAAAACTTCCCAACTAAGCTCCCGAACTTTCTGGCGAGACACTGTAGGTGTGTGTGGCAAAGCGTTGTCCTGGTGTAACACGACACATCTCCTGTTGTCTAATTCTGGTCAATTGCTTTCTTCAAATGGTCAAGTTGTTAACAGTAGAGATCAGAATTTAGCATTTGGCCATATGGAAGCAACGCATAATAAATAATCCCCTTCCAGTCCCACAAAATGAATAGCAGAACCTTCCTAGCCGTTAATCCTGGTTTGGCCACCGTTCGTGTTCGCACAGGGTTATCGTATGTGATCCATTTCTCATCTCCAGTCACCATCCGTTTAAGAAATGGGTCTATCTCATTTCGTTTTGTCAAGGCTTCGCAAATGGAAATTCGATCCTTCCTATTTTTTCTTTTAATTGGTGTGGCTCCTAAACATGAACATCTTTTTGAACCCAGCTTTGTGTAAATGGTTTAAAACAGTTTTATAGTCGATTTTTAGCACCTGGGCGGTGTTACGACAGCTAAGATGCCGGTTAACTTCGATCATTTGTTTGATTTAATTGACATTTTCATAATGGATTTCTTTTTCCCCCACCTAATAAATATATTTCTGCATAAATCGGTATTTAGGCGAATATTCGGTATTTAGACGTTTTTCGTCACGTTTCAAACGAATGGCAAGGATTTTTTTTAATGTACCATCTTTGTATGAATACCTACGCTAACAGTGATCCATTTACCAAATTTCACACATCGTTCTCCGTCACATTGTTGTTCGAAAGTTAGAGCCTTTTATTGCATTCATAGTAACAACATGCTCTATAACACATTTCAAATCCGACCATATGATACCCCACTCAACTATCATGAAAATCTAACTTTCTGCGGATCTATATTTTGAGCCTGGCCAATATTTCGCCATATTTGTACACTCTTGACCGATTATAGGTCAACAGCTCCACTCTAACCCTGGCATTTTTTCCAAATCTTGTTTTCTCGAAGTGAATATTTACGCCATGAAATAAAAATGTGTTCACTTTAGGTTTTGGTTTATTTGACCCTCGGAATATTGACCGATCCCCTTCACAGTGTAAAATATGTGATGTTCTGCATATGATAATGACCTCTAGAACGACTAGAAAATCTGAACGACATGTACAATTTCAAAGCGATCAACGCGGCATTTCCGCTCTATAGTGATATTACTAAAGAATATCATAACAACTTTAAATATTTTCTTTTAACTCCCACATCCGAGTACAAGTCAACACCATTTGACCCGCTAAATATTGCCCGATCTTCATTAAAAAGTCATGCTTATTATCTGGCCAGTTCCCCTTCCTGGTGTAAATTTTCGTGATGTTCGGTTCATATTGGTAGCCTCTATAGCGACCAGAAAAACAAAAAAATTAAGATTTTGTTCCATTTCAGCTCCTAAATATTAACCGACCTTTACCAAAAACAATAGGGTTCTTTTTTGGCCGGCCTACAATTCGCGATTGATCAATAACTCTGGCCTGTATCGTATTTACAAATTATATTGGACAGACAGACGGACACACGTGGCTAGGTCGACTCGGCTAGTCGAGATACTTAAATGTGGGTCTAGGATCAGTATTTCGCGGCCTTACAAACTCTTGGGGCAGCACAAAGCTATAATACCTTTGACAACATACCTACGTGCCAATATTGATCCACATACAAATTTCAAGATTATTGGCTAGTCAGTCATTTTTTTTAAATTACTAATTCATATGATTTTTAGAAATGTTATCCATAGATGCCAGTAGTAGAACTTCTTTAATGAATTGCCTCGAAAAAAATATCACATATATCCCTTAACAAATCGTCTGGCGCCTTTTAGTAAAAGAGGCTTCAGCTCTGATTAGTTTGATATTTCGATATCGAAAATCTCCGTGGGATCAGACGGTCATGTGGGAACAAGACGGACTTGGCAGGCTCTTCTTCGCTGCTATTGTATATAACTACATAGTCTGATGTTTGATATTCTGAAGTATGACGAACCTTCCTTCATGTTTGGTAACTATATTCAAATTATTAGCCGCACTCGATTCAAAAATATTTTCCCACAATAAATATTATTAATATTAAATACATTTTTATTGATATGAACATTAAATGTCAATCGATGTTCATTATTAGCTCTTTAGGATGGTGGGTGTTCGGTGTTTTGAAGGCGTTTTGTCAATTTCCCAAGAACATTAGTAATGGTCAGTTAACATCATTGTTTAAGTGTCGCTGAACAAACGCCTGATATGGATCTTCTAATCAAGTACATGTTAACTATTAATAGGAGTGTGTGCTTTTTTCACGATCACTTTTACAGAGTAAACGACGATAAACATTTTAATAACTATTACCACCACCACTACTCCAATAAACCTCGTCGTGTTAGCAACCAAACCCACAGCAACATTTAACGTGATGAGGAGAGAAGAGAAAAAAGGAAAACTTAATCAGAAACCAGAGTCATTCATTAAAACATTATTCGTCCAAATGATGAGGAGGAAATCCATAATGTCTCTAAACGATATTGTTGTAGCTGATGTTTTTGTTGTCTTTTCATTTCATTTGCTTCATTGATGTGTGGGTATAGAGTATGGTGTAAATGTATTTATGAATTTCCTTAACTATATTTTCATTTTCATTGCCAACATACAATGGATGTTAGGAAACGTCTTAATAACAACCCCAAAAATCAAACGATAGCCTTTATTCGTTTCAAATCCATACATTTATCCCCAAATCAAATGTGTGTGTGTTTTTGCGTGCATGTATGGGAATGAAGACTTGAATGAAGCTTTTTTTGTCCACAAACTATATCAATATATTTGATTCCATTTTTTATATCCCTTTTTCGGATATTTGTTTTATAGTCATTTCCATGATTTGATTTTCTTGAATTGAAGGATTCGTAGGATTTTTGCTGTGTGTATTTCCTCCTCTTTTATTGTTTATGGTTATGTCTTATGACAAACTAAAGGACAATGTAAACAAGAAAGTAGAAGTGGTTTGTTGTATGAATGTATATAGTTCCGCAATGAAATAATACATGAAAATAGTTCAACTGAGTTTTGGTAAAAAATGAAGCGGGAAATTATACCCTACATCATCATTTGATCAAATTATAACGAAATATTGGGCTGGGGAAAGAGAAATCCATCATTTTTATATGAACTATAGGACTTTATTTAACTTGCTTCGGAATGTCCAATTTGGGCCAAATATGCACCGTTTTGTTCTATGATTTGTTGCCATTTCAAAGGTAACTTCATAATGTCTCTCTCATAGAAGTCCTGCTTTCTATTTGCAAAAAAACTATCACAATCCTCCGTAGATACCCCTTTTTATCATTAAAGTAATTTTGCAATGCAAGAAAAAGATTATAATCGCTTGGTGCCAAGTTCGGACTGTATGGCGGATGCATTAAAGCTTCCCAACTAACCTCCCGAAGTTTCTGGCGAGTAACTGTAGATGTGTGTGGCCTAGCGTTGGCCAATTCTGGCCGTTTCTTGTCAATTGCTCTCTTCAAACGGTCCATTTGTTGACAGTAGAGATCAGAATTTAGCGTTTGGTCATAATCCCTTTCCACTCCCAAAAAAAATGCATAGCAGAACCTTCCTGGCCGTTAGTCCTGGACACCGTTTGAGGTGCTTCACCGCTTTTTGACAACGATCGTTTTCGCACTGGTTTATCGTATGTGATCCATTTCTCATCTCTAGTCACCATCCATTTATGAAATGGGCCTATCTCATTCCGTTTGGCCAAGGCCTCGCAGATGGAAATTCGATCCATCGTATTTTTCTTTTTAAATTGGCGTGGCACCTAAACATGGAGCTTCTTTTTGAATCCAGCTTTGTGTAAAGGGTTTAAAACAGTTTTATGGTCGATTTTTAGCTCCTGGGCGATATTACGGTAATGTTCGATCATTTCTCCGATTTTATCGACATTTTCGACGACCGGACTAATGGATTTATTTTTCCTCAACCTAATATAACTACATATCGTTTATAGCGACTGCATCCGAATGTCCCAAATAAGTTCTTCCCTTTATATGACTACTATCGCTGACATTATGAGTATAAGAAAAGACCTTTTGCAAGATAGTAATATTCAACTTGTCGGAATATCATAGAACGGAAAATTTATTATAAATTCATGTTTCTAGATATTTTCAGAAGCATCTTTCAAACAAAGTTACCATAAAAAACTTCAAATAACATCATATTTTTTTGGAAGAGTACTGGAAATACTATATTGGGATAAACCCCTATTTTTGGTAGAAAAGCGTATACATTTGCTATTGTCAACCAGTAAGTCGAACAGTATAGCCGGACAGCTGCCTCAGATTTTCCCTGCCAGATCATCTTCACCCTATAAAAGTTCTTTGTGTTCTGATAATAGTTGTGGACTTTAGAATGACTACAAGAAAGTCCTCCAAATAAAGATTTTGGTTCACTTTATACATTAAACGATCATTACAGGTATTATCCTACCCCGGAACTTAATGATCAACACGATGTATCTCTCTCGATGCTCTCCATATTGAAATAATTAGACCTCTTTATAAATTAAAGTATACCTCCCATATCCTTTCCCTTACATCCATACAACCATCCATATTTCATATATAATTCCCGTATCAAACTTTGCCCAACCTATTATCTTTACCAACCTTTGATCAAGTCCGAAGATAGAACTCGATGGTCAATTAGACCCCTTTATAAATTAAAGTATACCTCCCATTATCCTTTCCCTTACATCCATCCATATTTCATATATAATTCCCGTATCAAACTTTGCCCAAAGTTTGGTAAAGATAATTACCAACCTTTGATCAAGTCCGAAGATAGAACTCGTTGGTCATAGATCCAATATTAAGCAAATGGAATGCCCGATTTGAACCAAACGTTGTAGGTATATATTTATCGGCAACACCGACTGACACTTTTTACTTGTTATATATTCTTCGTTAGCCACTCTTTTTACTACATTTTCTAACCGATGTGACAGGAATTTTACATTCCGTATTATTTCCCAAAAGTTACTGCAAATTGTCCTTCAGGGTTGTTGGAACGTGGAAAACATTTCTCCTGAAAATTTCATACAAAAGCTGCATTTTTTTCATTGGCTCTATATAAAGGTTCCGTCCCGTTCTCGGTATGCTCAAGGTTTTAGTCCAATTTGAATATCCATAGTTTGGTTTTGCTTCTTGAAGACCAAATTTAGGTATTTTGAATGGTCACCTCATGGTGGAGGATATAAAAAATGTTTGAGATTGCCGAACTTCTTGGTTGTAAATAAAGTTATTGGCAGAAATTGTCTATATTAGTCCTATTCTACAAATTGTTAATCATTCAAAAGTGCCGCTTTATTTTCCGTACATTAAAGTTCCTAGATTAGTTTTACAACCTAAGAACCTATAATTTAATATTTAATTTCTCAGAGCATAGTTCCCATATAAAATATCCATCTGATTTAAAATTTTTTAAATGCTGACCATATATTGGAGAGTACTTGTGACAATATGTGTTGTATGATATCATATAGTCAGCCCGATATGAAATAAAAAATATCAACGCAGATTTATCATTTGAGATATTTTTAAGATATTAAAGGCTGGCCACATTTTCCACACAAACTAATTGCATTAAAAATTAATATTATGATGGACCATCTGCAACACAGACATACCAAATAGATATGTGGGCGAAGATAGTGGATTGCCTAACTGGCTGATAGTTCAATCACTCTTGGTAACAACCCTTAAATAGCTGAATTGACTATATGAGCTAATCTTTAATTTTTTTGCCTATCTATATAAGGTAACTATTGCTGAACACCATTTTTTTTTTGAACACCATTTTTTGCCCTGCGTATTTTTCTCCTCACAAAAATTATACATTTTCTGCCATATATTATACATAACGTCTCCTCCTTTTCCAACTTATGTTAGTGGTTTCATTTGACATTTAATATGCTCAAAATTTAAACGAACTACTCACAAAACATGTTCAATATAGGTCAAATGTTGGAAATTCTCGACTAATTTTTCTATTTCATTTGGCTAAAATTGTGAAAAAAGTTCATGTATCGTTACAGACTTTATATAAAGTTCTGACCCCATTTCAGGATGTTTGACACACTTACCAGCATTTTCCAAATTTTGGGCGATCTCATCACCCAAAGAAGATTTTTGACATAACTCCAATGAAAAGGGTAAAAATCTGCCATATTTTATTTAAAAATGGTTTCATTTGTATTTTTCTCAGCCCACTTCCTTATATTCCATAATTTTCAATCAACACCCAAGAAATTTGACGAAACCCCATATACTTTCATTCCTTTCAACACAATTCATCTAAATTTCATTACGAACATGTGTTACTCATCACACAAAAATATATACACACAAATAAATTGAATATAAAATTCAAAAAGTTATCATTTTCGATGAAAAACGAAAGAAAAGCACAATTTTATTAAAAACATTAAATTAAATCGTAAAAACTCCTCACAGCCCATTTTCTCCTTTCAAACGAACGAAGGAAAACACAAAAACAACTTTGTGACGAACTTCAGAACACATTACGACAGATGGATATAGGATTTCACAAATATGCGGACATTCTCAGAATTTTAGATAAAAGACGTACATAAATGAAGGCAAGAAATGGCAATGTAACCACCAAAAACCACCCTCGCAATTTACCCTTTGACAGGGTCAATACTTTGGCTCAAGGCAATCGCAACACACAGGCACACGCGGGTGAACATACACATTTCACTGTCGTGGTAATAATGTCTATCCAGGATGTGGGTTATACATATGTGGATGTGTGTATGCAAGACGACAGTAACAAGGGTTTGTTGGGCTAGGATAGAGGGGGGTTTATCAAATTCAAGGATATTGTATACTTTATGGAATCCTTTTACTTTCTATCATGTTTATGTCAAGTTTTATATATGGACATACACACACATACATACAGAGAGATACACGTTAATACTTTTTTCTTCCGCTTTTATGTATGAAATAACATATCAAACAAATTTGAAAGTCATTTATAAAATTATATTGGTATCCGTAAAAATGTTAAGATTATGTCTCATACATATGTGCTGTTCTTCGTTTTTTTTGTTGTGAGTGTGTGGGTGCGTGCATGCTTTCATTTCGATTCTCCCCTTTTACGTCTATTTATTACTCTATATAGGTTATATCACATTTGTGGGTGAGTGAGTAGATGTTTTTGGGAAATTTCTTTGCTGTTTCTTTTGGGGGGTTTCAACATGTGTTTGTGTGGGCAAATATGTACATGTGAGTGTGTGTGTGGTTTACTTTACTGTATATAGGATATCAAACTTCAAATATACTTTTTTTCTTTAACTCATCCATCAAAAATAAGACGAAAACTTTGGCACTGTTGTCAAAGGATAATAAAGCAAATGCTTGTATGGTTAAGGGAGAATGTGCTTTGGGGCCGGTAAATAAAGGCTTTAGAGGGCGGTATTGTAGGCAGACTATGTTTGTCTTAGGATATCAAATTATTTACAACGTTATGGGCTTTGGTAAATGACCGTATATTTTTGACCGTTGTGTAAATTAGGATATAGGGTATCATGAAATAGAATGAATGAAATCTCTATTATAGACCTGATTATAAAATTCGCAACCATATATCGACCGGTACCGCTATATGGGTACTATGCCTAAACATGATGTTACGCTGTAAATTGTCTACACAGTGGATTCTCCCACTCAGTCAAGTTGGAACATTTGGCTAGGACCTTCAACATACGAAACATTGTAAATGAACTGCGATGTCACAAAATTGTCCTACATTGAAAATTGTCGGTAAATAGTTTTTTCTTTTCAAAAAAGGGATCTATATGTGGGTACTATACCAAAACATTGCTCGATGTATCCCATTAGCAGTACATAAATTTAAAATTAAATATTAAATTCACATCGAATTTTATTCTGATCAAGAATATGGGGTCTTATGGGGTCTCAAGTGAATATTTCGACCCTCTGTAATTGGAATTACAAAAGCTGTTAACATTAAAATATCCTTTGTTTGATAATCTATAATTTTATCATAAAAAATATTCCTTCCAAAATATTTTCATCTCAATTTCAGTCATGCAATGAACTTAAAATACCCATCACCGCAACTGAAGCTCACATCACATGTCGCCCTTCTCAAGAAAATAAAAGAAATTCAATCTAAGAAAAGGATAAAGTTTCCCTCATCCACTTGCCGAAACGACAACAACAACAAAAAGAAGAGATAACTTGACAGGATTGTGGAATAAAAGGGTCGTAAAGCCTTTTTTATATACACATACACACATACTGTATTACAGGCATGTGTCGTCATGTAATTCAGGCCTATATGTATTTATGTACATACAAACGCCATTTATGTACATTTTCTTCGTTGACCAAATTGACAAAAAAAGACGTTAGGAAATGTCTTTTTTTTAATGTTAATGTTATAATTTTTATTGAAGCCATCATTGAAAATTCAATCTCATTGGGAAAAAAGCAACGTCAAAGCAATTAAAATCGGACAATTGATGGGACACAAAGGGACAAAGTTGGGTTGTTAATGTAAAGTCCCTCTGTTTCTTGTATATACATACAAGGATGGTCCGGAAGATATTGAAATTCGATTTTTGTATTGTTTAATGTCGGTACATATATAGCTTAGATAATTTTTGATAGCTTTTTTACTTGGTTGTATTTTGCTTTGCGACTTTTTAATATAGTTTGCTTAAGATATGCTGGACTCAATCCGATAAGGTCTAAATGTGATACAAATGTTTATAACCGGACAAGAATCAAGAATTAATGGTTATTTGAATACCTTAATCCCAATGAAATCTGATGAACCATCTCATACCGTTACACTAAGTTCGTTCGAATATGAAGGTTTAACTCACATTGTGTGGAATTTGGCACCCAATTCGGTTGAAAAGGTATCCCCAAATATTGAATATTGCTGGGATACCGTTATATGGCAACATAAAAACGTGGACCGATATATCCCATTTGCAATGACTGTGTAAAATTTCAGAGCTCTATCTTAAATATTGCGATCTCTATCGTGATTTTAACAGACGGACACGCATAAATCGACATATTCTGATCAATAATATTTTGGTTGTTGAAAAAGAAATCCATTATTTTTCGGCAAATGGCTCTTTGGGAGGGTGGCATTTCGCAGTTAAAAATTATTTTGCTGTTTTTTGTTTGGCGGCTAAAATTGTTAATGGTGTTTATGTGCAATTTTGGTAGATTCCATTCAGGATTTTAAGATTTTAACGATGCACCTCGCACAGCTGGGACCGTTGTCCAAAATGTCGATAAATCGGAATAATGATTGAAGTTGACCGGCATGTTAGCAGTCGCAACATAGCCCAGGAGCTAAAAATCTAACATAAAACTTTTCAATATTGGTTCACATTTTTCGATAGACCAGAC
This sequence comes from Musca vetustissima, assembly GCF_032173495.1. NCBI lineage: Eukaryota > Metazoa > Arthropoda > Insecta > Diptera > Muscidae > Musca > Musca vetustissima. The sequence goes on from NW_026872747.1 coordinate 13,560, forward strand.
ACCTACAATTTTTGGGGAGCAATTTTGGCTACAATTTGGTATTTTGGATTCACAGTTGGTAACACATCTCCCTACCAAAAATTATTATTATTCGCCTCTTGTGGGGTAGCCGCCCAAACCCCTTTTCATACCCTTCACCGCACTGTGGTGCAGGGTATGTATTTGTACATACTTTTGTAACAGGCAAAATGAAACGAGATAGACCGATGCTCCTTTTGAAAATATGGATAAAATCACTTTCTGAGTCGTGATTTTATGCATTTTAATCTCTCACCGATCTCTTGTGTGCTTATTCGCCGATTTGCATCGCATCTTTGTCAGCTTCGACCGGCCTTCCAGACCGTGGAGCATCTTCAACATCATCAAAATTTTGCAAACCAGCTCTGGCACTGACGTACTGTTAATAAGCCTTCTCCATACACATCCGTCAATTTTTTTCTCGCTTGGACAGCTTTTTTACCCTTTCTGAAGTAAAAAAGTAAAATATGACGAAAATGCTGCTTGTTGCTCTCTATATTTAAAAGGACATCAACCAAAAACTACTGTGAAGAATTAATAGAACTTTTTCACATACAAGCCTTGTATTATCAGTTCTCAAGACATATAATGGTTATGCGGCTTTCAGAAAAGCGTAATTAAGTTCTTTTACGAAAAAAACGAAATTACTTTCCGAACAACCCAACACAATGCAGTAATATTCTTATTTACAGATTTCAATGTTCTAGCTCTAACGGTTCAGCCAAATCAAAATTGTACCAAATATAGTACCATTTACTAATTTTCGTACCAAAACTACCTACATATCCCAATTCTAAACGCTAATGTAATGTTACTTTCAAATTTCAGTATTCCAGCTCCATCCGTTCCTCAAAATTCAAATTGTACTTCTATAAGCACCCCTTTATCTCTACCCTACTATTCAACTTAGAGTTGCACCTTACATTTCAGGCTTAAAGTTCTATCCGTTCATATGCTACGAATTTGTAAACATAAACAGTTCATTTTAGTACTAATCAGATACATAAAGTTCAAATTTTAAAAAAATTCTTTAGGGGAGCAATCGGGAAGTACAGTGATGCTTATTCAAAATTTAAGAGTTCTAGATCCACCGGTTCGCCAAATACAGATGACACCATGTTGAGTAGTTTTTGTACCTTTCCTTCCATTCTAATACGAATTTTCAAACATCCAGACTTATCTGACACCTTCGCACTAAAAGTGAATTTCTTTATTTTCCTTATTTTTGGTTTGTGATGTTTGCTTTCTTCTTTGTCAGATGTTCTAAAGGGATGAGTTGTCCTATACATAACAACACTAGATATTTATATACAACGCACTATACAACACACCTATTTTCAACTTGTACAGCCTGCGTTCCAAAGTTGTATTCTCATGGACATAAATTGGTATAAAAGGAATTTTAAGTGACACAAAAAACGGCCAACCTACAGCGTAAAAAACCGGAGGACACCATGATGTGTTTGTTTTCAAATACCATTTACTGGGAACGTACATACATATGTATATACTCGTACCACTCACATGGCAGGACAATGTCATGCCATCTTCTAAACAACAGAAAAAAACAAGAAAACGAAAGGCTATAAACCCTTATGCGGAAGTGTGGTAGACGTAACCCTACATAACAACAACCAAAGAAAAGGAGTAGACGTTTGTGTGTATTGGCAAAAAGTGGGTTTCTTTTTCAAGTTTTTGTGCAAAAACTTTTGTGTTTTATTTTTTCAACAGGCCTGTTTGTAAGTCTTAAAATATGTGTTTGGTTGTCGGATTGTGATATCGTTTATTTGAAAGTCTGTTAGGGGGTTTCCTCTTCTTCTTCGATATAAAACTTTTATATTTTTTCAATACAAAAAAAAAGAAAGGACACACATGTCATGTGGTGGCTGTTTATATTTGTTGTTGCTGCTGACTATGTCCTTGTTGTGTGTATGTGAGTTTAACAAGACGTTAAGGATAATATGTGCGTGTGTGTTCGTATGGGTTATGTCCATATGTATTGACTGTTACGTTGTTTAGCCTATGTTTAAGGGTTAGAACTCGTCCAGATGACGTCTCACCAAACAACAGCAACAACAAAAAGTTCTCTTCCTTTTTTGTTGATATTAAAGGTTGGCTATTTTTGCACATTTTTCGTTGTTTCGAGGGGTTAACTGACATCTCCAGTGGTGTGTCTTTAAGTAATGGCTCGTTAAAGTAAAACAAAAAAGCCATTAAAAAGGGGTGCTTAAAGACCAACAATTTGGTTTGGGGAGTATTTGCGGGATATCAAGTTTGTTTTTAGAGAATTTTCTGTACATTTCAAAATATCTATAAGGAATTGTAGCTCAATTCAAAATATTGGATGAATGTTGAAAAATTCTTTCTCTTTTTAAATATTGAATAATATCGATATGTAATAAATAGGACATATCAATTTTGTCGGATAATTAATTCTCCTTAATTTTATTGGTCATTTGAAACCATCCCCTCTTATTTTGATAACCAATAATTGCCTTAACCCTTTTATTAGAATTTTGTCTGCTGGCTCATCTACAACCCTTTTATTGTTTAACCCTTTTTTAGGAGTTGATGTCGATATACTCCACAATGATTGGTTGATAATTTTTTATCATCCCTATGGTAAAAAACGAACATGTTTTTATACATATTTTTTGCAACCCCATCATTTCATATCTAACCCTTTCGATGAATTTAGGGATTCTAATTGGTCAGTCACTGGCTTTCATAAGCACGAATATATGTGATAAGGCGGTATGGTTAGAAGTATAAAAAATACCGCGCCATTGTTCTTTGTCAAACAAATATTTATAGTTAGAATTCAAAGTTAAGTGGGTGAGGATCTATCATCTGGCGAGTATTTAAACAAAATATTTTTTAAAGAGACAGTAGGTCCATTTTGTTCCTAAAAATTCTAAGGGCGACTATATTCCACAGGAAAAAAGTTCGCTGAGACTTTTGGTCGGGACCGTATGTCGACTTTTTTATATAGAAAAAATTCGTCAAGACCTTAGGTCGATTTTTTTCTATTTTCGTCAATGCCGTAGGTCGATTTTTTTCTATAGAAAAAAAATCGTCGACGCTTGGTCGATTTTTTTCTATAGAAAAAAATTCGTCGAGCCGTTGGTCGATTTTTTTTTTCTATAGAAAAAAATTCGTCGAGCCGTTGGTCGATTTTTTTCTATAGAAAAAAAATTCGTCAAGCCGTATGTCGATTTTTTCTATAAAAAAAATTCGTGAAGCCGTAGGTCGATTTTTCCCATAGAAAAAAAAATTGTCAAGGCCGTAGGTCAATTTTTTCCCATAGAAAAAAATCGTGAAGGGCGTAGGTCGATTTTTTTCCCATAGAAAAAAATCGTAAAGGCCGTAGGTCGATATTTTTCTATATAAAAAATTCGTCGCTGTGACCGTAGATCGATTTTTTCTATAGAAAAAAATTATTGTCAGAGACTGTAGGTCCATTTTTTTATACAAAAATATTCGCAGAGGCCATAGGTCGATTTGAGCGCTCGACCATCTTCTTAATCTGCGCCTTAACATTTTTTGTTTAAAAAATAATATTTTTTAATTTAGACGTGTATGTATTTTCATATGTCACGTATATACTATGTATTTTTATATGAGGGACGAAAACAAATAACGACCTATATCACTCTGGTCACTAGTCCATATTAAAAATTAAAAAGGATATGACAAAAGGATTTGCCAAGGCCATTCAAAACATAAGCAAAAGACTTAAACCTTTGAACGATGTCCTTTTTTGGCAGTCCTTGAAATATTATTTACATACACACACATGTCCAATGAAATGTAAGGATTATTTTTTGTCCTTTTTTCTTACTATTTAAATTGTTCTTTTATGCAAATTTCATGCGATATGTGTCCTTCTTTTTATGTGGGCAAAAAAGATTTGTTATGCTTAAAAAAAAAATAATAAAAAATGTTAAATAATAAAATAAAAGGATTTTTTAAATTGAGAAAAAATACGAGACAAAACATAGAAACCTTATTTTGTAAACCCACGAATTCACGTCTAACATTGTTAACAATTTCCCCCATATTGAATTTGATATTAAGCTCGAAAATTACTTGTAACCACCAGTCCAGTTTCATCATAGGCTTGAAATAAAAATATGAAGTATATAGTTTTTGTTTCAAATATATCCAAAACAATTTTATTAAATTGAGAATAAATTCGAAACTGAATTCAGTAGCCTTGTTTTTTATATACTTCACGTACTTAATACTCGATGAATTTATGACCAACAATGTCCTTTCCCCCCATATTGATGTTGACATTTGCAACGAAAATTACTTGTACGACCACGACCAGTTTCTAACCAATAAACCCCTTTCCGGACATAACCCTTAATTATACTTTGCTATTTTTTGGTTTCGTTTCTCCACAATGTATTTAACTAAACATTAACCCATATACTATATCCGTTACATTCATTTGCTATTAGATATGGTGTCGACCAGCAAACTCCACATTGACCTCTACTTGGCAACCACACACACTCCCGCACACACACCCACGCCACAGGCCGGCCTAGCCACCTTTCCTTGGCACATTCACCTTTACGCTCTTATCGCCTAACAACACCAATTCAAGAGTTAAACGCTCACAATTAAACGCATAATGATTTCCGTTCATTTGAAATAAGTTTGTCATGAAATCGAGCAATTCTATTTTTAATCATTTTCATAGTTCCACTGGGTGAGTTAAGGGTAAAGCTTTACCGCTGAACCACTGCCTGACGTTTTTTTTTTTTTTTTTGTAACCCCATTGACGAATTTGTGACGAAAACAATAGGAAGACCAATGCCATTTACATACAAACAATCATATATACATATGTATTTTGTTCACACCAGTAAATGAATGTTGAAATTTGTCGAGGGTGTAGTCGCTTGTGAAAATGACCAGCGGACTGATTGCAGCCAACATTCAACCACTTCAAATATTAGAAATGTCCACATCTACCCTTTGCCTGAACTGTGTCACAATTGAGTTAAGTTGGAAACTACAAGGAAAAAAGGTTAAATGCGTGGTCGGCGTGTTTATAATTACCTTAGACTGCACTCGAGGAAAAAATTATACCATTCATTATACCATTCCCAGGTACCCTGGTATCAAAATAATGCTGCCGCAAGCCCAGCACTTAATTCCATATATTCATATTGATTTAAAATTCAGTAAAGTTATATTTTTTGAGTGTATTAAAAGCCATTTCTCCGTGTATCCCTTCCATGGCGTTTCTATTTATTGTTTCGCCGCGAAACATTTCACGGTTCGCGTGTCATATCCTTATTTTCTATAATAGCCTACAACTAGTTCTGTTCTCTCGTTCTCCGCACATTCATTACAAATTATAGTTCAATTTTAATTGCGTCGAATATTCGTTGGGTGGTGGAGTTTCTTATAAGACAGGGGTTTATTTTCTAGGCTGCATGTTCTACAAGGACTTCTGCTTTTTATTGCGGAGACACGCAACCAAAAAACCCCTACCAAAGTGTTAAGTGTTGTTCCGTAAAACTTTCATAGTTTTCCCATATCGATGTTTGGTAAGACATGGAAACTAAAAGGAGTGTCTTATACCTTCAATGCTTTTTTAGTATTACATTATTGTCATGGTAAATTTTTAAGGGTTAAATACTGAGGTTATAAAACACGTGCGTAAATACAAAATGTATTTGCAATATGTCTGTTTGGAATACAAAATAATACCATTTGTAATTATTATACTTACAGCCGAAGGCATGGAGTCTACTTGGATTTTATTTATATTTTTTTTTTCATTCAAAGCCGTTTTCTACTTTTTTGTTATTGTTGTCGTTAATCACACAACTCAAGGGCATATTTCAATATCCTTGCAAGAAAACAAACAAAGAGATAAACTTATTTTCTCTTTTACTTCTTCGAGTCATTTTTGAAATAAAATGAATACCAGTGCCGCATAGATTAGCTTTGTAGAAGTATCCACTGATTCATTTGGATGTAGAAAATGAAATTGCAGCTAATAAAATCAAAAAGAAAACTTCATATTAAACTTATACACAAATGAGGTGGACTGACTAAAGGAAAAGAGCTAATCGGAAAATTATGCGAATTGAAGTTACCAAATAAATTCATGATTTTTTATACATATTTTATTGTTCTTATAATTAGAAAAATAAAAAATGAGCTTTATATACACTCCAACTTGTGGTGTACATTCACATTTCCTTTCAAAATTCGGAATTGGAACAATGTCATTGTAAATTGTGTGCTAATAAGAAGCTTATACAAATGCCTAATTACAGACATTATGGTTAGAAAACTTGGCTAGGATCTTTAAAATATATAAAAAATAAGCGGCACCTCGGCAATTATTTACAAATATTTACCTATATTGAATGCATAGTGGAGAGAAGTATTTTAATTACCATGAATATGGAATGCCAAATTACTGTCCTTCCGGTTAATGGTTAAAACCCGAAAATTTGGAACTATGTCAAAACATGGTAATTTAAACATGATAATTTATATACCTACTCCAAAAATTCGAAATAAGAAATTACAGCCTTTTCTAAACCACTGTACCTCGTAATCAGTGTTGCCAAAAATTGTTGATATTATCAATATGGGACCATATTTCGGAATATCCCCCATAGAGCTGTACATCCATTATTCGGTGTTTTGGTGACTTTAGGCACGTATTTCAACCGATGTGGCTTACATTGTATATTTTAAAATCTCCCTACAAAGAATTATTAATATTAGTCCATGTTTCGGGGTAGCCCTCAGAGAGCGGAACCCCACATTAATCAACATTTTGGGGACGCCGGTCACGTTTTTAACCGAATTGATTGATTTTTGATTTTGGATGCAGATAATTATCAATCTAGGTCAAGGTTTGCACATAAACCTCATATAAAACCAGTAAGCAATGTTCAAAAGTCGGACCACTTTGGGAACATACAACAGATGCTCTTATGTACAAAATCCTGTAGATAAAATTGACATAGCATCTTTATACGACCATTAAAATGAATCGGACGAAATTAACTGTGCGAAGTACATAGATATTTGAACTAAATTAAAACAACCCATACACATACCATTTTGAAATTTATGGAAAATTGAATGTCAATCGTTTGTATGAAATTGTGCAAAATATATATGGGAGCTATAAAAAATGGACGTATTAGAGCAACCGTGGCATCCACCATTTGGTATGCTGCATAACAGTGGCCTATCCAAAATTTATCTCGACACAAAATCCAGTACACGTTATTCTAGCTAGCTATATCTAAACCTGCAACAACTTCAATCCAATACGCTGTACAATAATTCATGAACCGATTTAAATTCCATTCCCGATGCTAAATTTCGTGAATATACAGCAAACATAGCTTCTCGGTGCACCATTTACATAAAATCGGATGAAACTATATATGGGAGCTATATCTAAATCTGAACCTATTTCAATAAAACTTGGCGTCCATCAATTAGGACCTAGTTCAGTACTCTGTGCAAAATGTTGTTTCAGTCGGACTAATATTGGCAGTATTGTGTTCCATTTACATAAAATCGAACAAACTTCATATAGGAGCTATATGTAAATCTCTACCGATTTCAAAAGAGCTTCGCGGACGTCAACTTATTGTAAGTTCAATACGCTATGTAAAATTTTGGCTCAATGGGCTCAAGTCGGCGGAAATTATATACGAAACTATATCAATTTCAACAAAACTTCGCTTACATAAATCGGGATATGCAAAATTTTGTCACAATCGGACAAATATTGATAGTATGATACTCCGTTTACATAAACTCGGGCAAAACTGTACTTTGCTCACAACAATACATGGACGGACGGGTGGACAGGCGGACATGCATGGATCGACTCAGAAAGTGATTCTATGCATATTTTCAAAAGGAACAATGGGTCTATATCAATTCTTTTTGCATGTTACAAACATAAGGGTATAAAAACCGACCCATTTTTGGTATTGTGAATGTTTCAACGGCATTCTCAGGGTTCTTTTAGGGAACATATTTATTCAGAAGATTTTCTACGTAGGTCTATGTTTCCACCCTACTTGTTTTAAACCTTTTCCCCACAAATTAAAAAATATTTTTTCCGAAATACTTCAATGTCAGAACTCTAAAGTGGTCATAATTTGGCATTCTGGATTCCCGGCGAAAAAAAATGTGTTTCCAGAATATTTTTTATCGCTCCCATATAATGGCCCAGTAAAATTTTGTTTTTCATCTTCCCAGATAACAGTCACCATATGAAAGTACCCTACCATTTTTAAAAATATTTAAATACACACGAAATTGTGCAGGGAATAAAATGTTTGGCCGGACTGGGCTTTTTACTTGTTATTTTTTATCATTGGAAACCAAAAATACCGAAAATTAAAAAAAAAATCCAGACAAAATCAAAATGCTAAAAAATAAGATAAGCGTTAAATCAATTTTAAATTTGCAACACTGATTGTGATACACGATTAGGAATTTGTAAAAAACTTGGTCTTTTGCACAAGAGGGATTCAACCCAAAGATTATAAACTAGAGTTTATGGTTAGTTATTATTAGACGGGGCATAATATACAGATTTAGCAAGTCGTCGAACCCAATTCTTGGGAAATGATAATATTCACCAACTAACCGACCTACAAATGGAAAAGACTGAAAGACTTCACCAAGAATACAGAATTTCTAGCAGTTTAGATAAACCAATTCTCAGAATAATTTATTCCATATTTGTACCATGCAAAAAAAGGCATTCTCACTGGCTTAAGTGTATCTCCTACTTTTGGACATTATCAACCACTCCTCTACATCTTTATATTAAAGTCCCCTTTTACAGTGACTTGAATTTCAAATGTTTAATAATGACAAAAAATGAAGAAATTTCCCAAAAAATGTTCATTAGTTTTAACACCGCAGTTCCCCACATTAAATTTCTACATTAGAAAACAAAAAAATTAATTAAAATTCTTGTAAAAAGTAACTCAAGCAAACATCCTTTTTGTTACAAAAAAGTTTATTTCCGTTGCGAATATTAATTTTGTTTTAAGTCTCGCATTTGACCCGCTGGTGTTCTTCATTTGTTGGCCATCATAACTTCTTTGTGTTGACTTACTTTGTTGGATTGTTTTGTTATAATTTCAATTTTTTTTGTTTGTTGTCCAAATTTTTAGATTAATTTTATTGTCTGAGCTAAGAAGAAGACAAAACAGGATTATGATTATGATATTTGTTTGACATCATTCCCCAAAATCGTTAATTTTTTTGGGAGATTGTAGATTAAAATAAGTATTAAATAAATGTAGAAATAGGATATTTGCTAGACTTTAAAACCACAATGTTTAATAAAACACCATAAAACAGTAAGCTCTGAAGTATTGAAATGCTAGTCAACAAAAACTCCGTGCCTGATTCAATAATATTAAAAAAATATAATTTTCAATAACTCAAAAAATTATATACATTATATATTATATAAACTAATATACACCACAGACACTACACCCTAATATCAAAATGCTCTCATCATCATTTCTAAATTATCCCCCATAATAATAAACAATTAATTATTGAAAGTATTTTAAACAACAGGACATTTTCCATTCCATCCACCACATAACTCTCCTTCTTATAATGCCATCATAATAATCGTGTAATTGTTATGAAGTCATAAGGAAGATCTATTAAAAGCCATACAATTATTTACTTTTTCTTATAGAAAAAAACATATAATGGATTTCTTTACTATTCCCTCCGATAATTTCGAACATAAAAATTAGTTGCAGAAATACATCAAAGTGTTCGAAATATATCAATTGAGAATACCCATTATTGTTATGATTTTTATTGCAAATTAAACAGCATGAAACCGAAATGAAATGTTGAAATTCTTATTCCCAAATGGCGGTTGACGGCTTCTTGGTGTGTAATTGATGAAATGCTGTTTTTGTTTTTTGTGTGACACACATTCATCGCCATTAGTTCGCGTAGTCAGCCATTTATACAGATGTTTTTGATATTGATGACAAAGAAAACAAATATTTTATTTTCTTAATTTAATGGAAGTTAACGTATCTTGGAAAGAACATCTACGTTCGTAAGCGTACTTAAAATGTTATGGCAGATATGAGTATGTGTACATTTAGCAAAGGGATTCCTTTTTAGGATCCTATTGATGCAAAGAAGAGTACTTGTAAGCAGTTAAAATAAGTTTCCTTATGTTTAAAATTGTTTATTGTTCGCATTTGACAGTTGTAGCAATTGATCCATTTGATACCAAAAATAATATTCCACCATTACCTAATAATTATTTTGTACATTTGATACCAAAAGAATTAATATTCAATATATACACCATTACAAATCTTTAATAATAATGTGGTACATCACACAGGTGTAAGGGCCGAATCAAAGTAAAATAAACACACGCCATCCGGTATGCTGCATCACCTCGTTCGGTGCTACATTTCGCCTCAATTGAGCAATAGTTGGGTATTTGGTTCACAATTTGGATTAATTGGTAGAAATTGTGACCTATATAAATCAGATTTTAAAGCTGAACAAAATTTATTTAAGGCTCGATTTGCCAAAAAAATCTTAATCGGCCTTTTATTATATTTACATATAGCTAGTTAAAAAATTGACCTAGCATTGATTGAGCATTTTCTACAAAGAGGTTTCCACCCAATGAGAACCAGGAATGTCATTTCAAATTGCAACAAGTATCAGTCGGTGTCGTATTGAAAATTATTGAATTTGGATTCATCGGACCTGATCGCACGTTTTCACGTTGTTCAACCCTTGGGTGTGTTGAAAAGTTTTTACCTTTATTTTCAAATTTTTTCTGCTAATACAGGTTTTTGGTTTTTTACTGCTGCTATAACCAATGTCGGGAGGGCTCATCACGCCGTCCACCGACTAAAATGTTTGAAGCATATTTTGGAGTTAGAACTTTACATATTCCTTATCATTATACGTGGGCACACACAACTTAGAAGCGCTTAGGACCTCTAATTTGTGATTAGGGAACAACGGAACACCGTCTTTGTACCCTTAGGATTACCAATTGGCACACTTAATGTTCTTCTGCTTGTACCAAGGTAGAACAGTATGTTTCACTTAAGATCCGGGTGCCCACTTAAGGGGATTTTTAATATTTCTGTGTGATTTATTATTTTTAGCTGTTTTTTGATATTTGTTCAAAATTTTGCACATTGTTTTTAATAAACTACTCAATGTACAAACATCCACTCGCTTTTGCACGCCACTGTATATTGTAAGTTTTCTTCGACGAAGTTTTTAACCATCAACATTAGAAAATTTCAGCCACTTTTTTCAGAACATGTTCCAAGAACTATAAAAATATATAGAATGGGTAGCGATCCTCGGGGTTGGAAAATGCAGCACCTTAAAAATATGGAGAGTGTCTTTTCTATGAGTGTTATATGACAAAATGCAATAAAAAATTTTCAATACATAAGATCCTAGGAATAACTGTATAGTGTGTGCAAAATGTGGATAAAATGTGTCTATGTTTCATATTAAATATTCTCTTTAGTGATTTCAACATACATTATGATAAATAAGATAAATATGCAAATCTCGAATAAAGCAAAGGGATTTTCCGAACTATTTTCTACATTTTATAGCATGTGTGCATGAAGCATACCCGTCCACTGGTTTTGTCTCCTTCCTCTAAAAGACGAAGTTTTGAAATACATGTTTGATTATATTTCTAAAAAAAGGGTTAAATATGGAAAAAAATCGACTCTGCCTGTCGAAGCAACACAAAATTTGGCATAGACTACCAAATTGAGTCTAGAATGAAGTATGCCAATTTGTGTATAAATTGGTTCTGGTATAAATATAACCGTCATATATAATTTTGTCCGATTGTACTATGGGTCAGATATCCCATTTTTTGGCCATAATTAGAGCAGAGGGTTTATGAGGTAAACAAATGTCACATATAAGGGTTTTTGGGACGCTGAACACTATTCTGCGAAAAAATAAAAATTTAATATGGTGGATCGAAAATGACGGTCATTTGAACACGTTTTGTAAATCACTGATTACAAATGTAAAACCAGATTTTGAAAATCTATTATATGAATCGAAAATGGCGGATCAAACTTAAGAAACAATAATATGGTTGTTCTATGTATTATGGGCTTAAAAATAGGACACACCCCAATTAATTGTGAAATTTGGCGATTTAGTTGAAAAACGTGATAAAAATCGCAGAAGCACATAACAATGGGGATCCTTTTACATGGGGCCAGTCCCGACATTTAAATCAATATTGATAGTTTTTGGTGCCACAAAGTCACACCCAATAAGAATTCAAAATACAAAATTACTGGCAAAAAAAAAAACAATTAGGGCTTAAGCTTATATGGGGGCTACCCCAAATAGTGGTGAGAGTAAAATCTTTAAATTGTATCATCAGTATGCTATGTTATTAATTGTTAATTTTTATTTTTTTATATTTCAACAATTATTTTTATGTTTATGAACGAACGCAAACTGTGGCAAAATTCTGGATAGATAACGTATTAAGGCGTCGGTTGGTGTTTTAACCCACACAATAATATAAAATTTTACTGGTGTAAAGCTCAAAGCCCATAGATTTGAAATATATAACTTTGGACTTTTAGTCCAAAAAAAAAAAAAAAAAAATGGATTCCTGACCCATAGTGGATTGACACGAAATATTGTAATGACTATGGAATTGAGTCAACAATTACTTATCATGTTCAATTTTAATCAGTTCAGATTTTAATCTTAATGCGATATTTATTTTATACCAATTTCATGTGTTAACATGTTTTAAGATTAGTTCAAGTAAGTTTGAATATATTTTACCCATGTATAAATCACATATTATTCTTAAAAGCATATTTTATATACTTCCAAGAGGTGTATGGTATCATATAATCGGCTCTGCACGACTTTCGTCCTACTGGTTTATTAATACCATACTTTTAAAAGAGTTAACCCTCAACCTTTCCTAATAATTTACAATTGATATATCTCTAATTTAATTTTTTTTATCTAGTTTATTTTTAAATAACTAACAAGATTTATTTTATTGTTTCTAGTAAATATAATAATATCTGCATATAACCCCCTGACATTCGTCTGGCATGTGCTGCTCTAAATTCCTAAATTAAAATATATATTAACACACGCTGACACACACACTCGAACCCATTTTGTTTTATCTAAACCATTAAATATTGGGTCAATTCTAAAACGAATGAAAAAACCCTGACAATTTACACCTGTCGACTGCCACATATTTCAGAGCTCAATTTAGTTGAAGGGTAATTAAACCCAACCCTATCATTAACCAGGAATATAAAATTACATGACGTACAGACTACAAAAGGATAAAAAACAAACAGGACGAATGTCTGAATAGAAAATAAAAAAAAATAAAAACCACACAATGCGACCAACCAACTAATAATAATGAGGTTAAACTACTAGGTTAAAGATAGGAAGAAATGATATCAAGGCTACTGCTAAAGAGGAAATCACCAGAATAAGGTTAAAGACTAATCTACACTTAGAGAAATAAAAAGGAAATTGATTAGAATGAAAAAAAATAAAACTTAAAAAAATAAACAACATTAAAATTTCACATTTTTGATTTTGCGTATTCATCGAAATAATATTATCATCACAAAATTTTGCATAGAGTTGGTGAGAAATTCATAAAAAGAAAGAAAAATTCAGATAGTCCATTATATTCCAGTCAGTTATAATACTCCACCCTGTGGAACCTCAGGTGTCATTGCCTTTAATGGGAAATTCATCAGAAAGCTTATGGGGTTTTACGGCGACCCAGATAGTCCACCATAATTATGATTATTTATAAATTTCCGTAATTATTTTTTAGAACAGGAATTTTCTTATTTGGTTTTATTCCTTTAATTTTTTCGAAATGTATTTCATTCATCCAATTATTAAATGACCACACAATTGAATAAAAAAACATACCTTCTTTAGATATGCCGCCATTCGATTATTACCAATTCTTAGACAAACAATATATAGAAGAGAGAGAAAAAAACACAACCCAATGACAATCCTCTTCCATTGAAGAGAGTTGTAATTTACAAGGATTAGAAGCGATAATAACTGAAAAGGGGCAAACCATTTTAATTGGATCAATATTTAAAAGAATTTATGCCCAACATAATAACAGAGTGCCAAAGATAAAATAAAACCTAACAAAATATTCCGTTAAGACATTTTTCGAACAGGTGAAATCATATTGGAGGGTCACATTCATTTGGTGGCTTAATTGTATCGAATTGTTGGCAGAAGAAGACGACGACCATAGCACACACATTTTCAATTGTAACGAGATAAGGAATACACGCGCTACTCGTTTAAAGGAACGCACTGTTAAAAGGACTCACATGGAAACAACATTCTCGCCACACACAAACTCACACACCTTCGCTCCAAACGTCGTGTGGCTTAGCATCAAAGGACACAAAATCAAAATCTTAACAATGTTCTAATCATGCCGCTAGTTTGTTACTTCTTGCCATGGACATTGCTTCTATTCCCCATTGACCCTTAAATAAAAGATCTCCGTATGTGTGTGTTCTTGTTTTTTATGTTCCATCGCCCATTATCATACTCCAGTTATGGTCATAGTAGTCCCGACAAGACAAGTTAACAAGCATGGCTGATGCCAAGGCAGAAGACAATTTCATTCAATGCCTTTCGATGTGAAAGAGGTAAAGTAAAGTAAGACTGGGTGTTGTGGTTGGTATGTGCGTAGCTTGTGGAGTTGTCAACTAGGCATAATTTGCAGCGCTTATTGTGATTGGCAGAGCAGAGGAATATTTGGCACCTGGATGATAGTGAAAGTTGTTTTTGTTATATTTTTTCTTACAGATATTTGAAAAATTTAAGGGTATTAAGGAAATGTTGTGGTGTTGGGTTCGTAGTTCCACCGCATGCTTGGGTTTCAGAGTTAAAAAAATCGTAGTCAAATATAAAGTTTCATCATACAACAAAAATTATAGTTATTACCATAATTATTATAGTTAATGACATATTCTGTCCAATTATAACCAAATATATCAAAGAAAGGCCATTTACGCTTAAAACGTGGTCCACTTCTTCTGGTACCTCCACCACAAATGGCCAATATTTTCAATTTTTGTAAATTTAATGGAATGTCCGATTTGAACCAACCTTTTTACAATCTATTATCTTTACCTAGCCTAGATCAAATCCGAAGATGGGACTCATTAGTCCACTTCTTCTGGTACCTCCCCACAAATGGTCAAAATTTAAAAATTCAATATCTGGCGAATGGAATGCACGATTTGAACCAAGCTTTGTACAAAGCCTTGATAAATTTCGAAAGTTTGATCCGTCGGCCCTCTCCTTCTGCTACCTCCCCCACTAAGGGTATTTCAAAAACTTGTAAATTTAATTTAATAGTATAAAAATAACAACAATACTTTACATAAAATGAATAATGAAACTTTTGTTTAATTCCGAAGCCCACCGTAGACCATAGGATGTGGGTATATATGTTTCGCCAAGTTATACTTTTTTACTTGTTTCATTATATCTCGTATACCCTCTATAATACAATAGATGTCATATACATCGAATGTATCCAATGGATTCGAATAGAATAATATAATAATCAACAATACGAAACAACTCAAGTCTAAATCGACACATGTAGTTGTGTAGGGTATCAACTACACATGTAGTTGTGTAGGGTATCATCCCGTCCGATTATTCTAATCCCTTTCACTCGTTATACCTTGCTGTAAGGGTATTATAGCTTTGTGTGGCTTCAAAAGTTGATAACGCCGCGAAATATATCGTCATATATCTACTAGCTGAGTCGATCTAGGCATATGTTACGATAAAGGCCACAATTAGGGACCATTCGTCACGAAATTTTGCATGTAGAACCAACAACTTTATTTTTTCGACTTTTCTGGACGCTCTAGACGCTAGATGTAAAGCTGATGGCCAGGAAATTTTGCATAGGGTTACGGTTATGGGCAAGAACGACACCTATAAGATGATCAGAAATGGTCCGAAAACTTTAGTTATCCAGTCGCTCTATAAGGCAATATTACAATCCGAACATTACATCGTTTCCATGTGGAAGACGATTTGACCAACTAATTCGAATTACTCTCATGAACCAAAACTTTTTATGTACAATAAAAACATTTGAATCTTATGGAGCATTTTTTTACTACACACCTAATCGGTGTAGTGAGTGAGTTCAAATATCGAATATAGAATCGCAGAAACGAATAGTTCAGTGGTAGTTGCGTAGTGTATCAAGTGGTCGGCCCCGTCCGAATATACCGCTCCGCTCATTGGTTTTTCATTAGAAATTTAGCGGAAAAAGTGCAAAATGCATTAGGAAATAAGAGTAGCCATTATAATTTGTAAACACGATACAGACCATAGTTAGGGACCAATCTTCACGAAATTTTGCCTATAGGAAGGGTTTTGGCCAATGAAGACCCCTATTGTTTTTGTAAAGATAGGTTAATATTTTGGGGATGATATGGACCAAATATTTAATTTTTGTCGGTTTTTCTGGTCGGTTAGAGGCCGCAAATGACCGAACATGGCGAAATTTTACATAGAGAAGAGGATTGGGCCAGAGAATATGCGTGCCTGCTTTGGTAAAGATCGGTCATTGTAGTAACCCATTACCACATTAGAGGGCGGAAATAAAGCGCTGATCCCTTTAAAATTTTCTATGAAGTTTCAATTATGGTCAAAGACAACGCATGTAATTTTCGATGATGATCAGATTAAAATGTTGGGATGAAGTGGACCGAAAACTAAATTTTTTGTGTGTTTTCTAGTCGAATATAGGCGAACATCACAACACAACCTACCATGAAGGGAATCGGAATAAACATCCGAGTTCCGTGGTAGGTGTGTAGGGTATCGTATGGTCAGCCCCGTCCCACTATACTGCTCCGCTCACTGGTTTAATAATATAAATACCCAATTCAATTTGAATTTTCTGCGTTTTTACAGCCTTCACCACTCTGTGGTACAGGGTATTATGTATTTTTGCATATGTTTCTAACAGGCAAAAGGAAACGATATAGAGAATATGAGAATATGCATAGAATCATTTATGCATCATTATTGCACGAATTTGGCACAGCGTAGTGATATTTGGCACCTATTTCAACTTTAAATTGACACAATATTAAAAAAATTAATATCACGGAATGTTTTTTAATAATAAAAATTCCCAATACAATTTGAAATTTCCTTACTGATTTTTTAGATAGGGAACCTCGAAATTAATAACGCTCTAAATTAAGCTCCTCGACTTCAAATAACTTATATCTAACTTATTCATAGGTTGCATATATACCCCAATATCTTTGTCACGTCCAATGGCAATGTTGGACATTTTGTGCATTTTTGTATTTGCGGCCAACTGCGAATACAACAAACAATGATAATCATCAAAAACTGCCCCTTTGATATCCTTTTTTATTATTGGCCAGCTAATAAAGGACAAGTCAATTTATTTGGCTATAACGGTTTGTTTTTTATCTACAGCTCGTAATCATCGAATTGGGCGTGCAATTCATGTGGAACTCCTTGACAATTTCCATTGTTTCGTCCTTTTTGGTATTTTTTTTGCAGGACTTTGATTTTTTATTCTGGTTATAGGCTCAGTTGTATTCAGAATTAGAAGAAGGAGGAGGTGGATGCAAAAGGATAGACAGGATTGTATGTTACCAATCTATAGGCCAAAAATATGTGCAAAATATGGATAAAAGGATAGTAGTTGTGTACACATATATGTGTAGTGGCTATAGACATTTATTTTTACGTTGTCTCGTTAGCCAAGGCACACTCACACACACGGTAATCTGAAGGGGGAAAACATGGGGTTAGGGTGGTGGAATGTAACAGTAATTCTGAGAGTAGATAAAAAATACGTTTTTGTGGCATTCCTTTAATTGTGTGACATTGTGTCACATTTTAGTTTCTTTTTTTTTCGTTCGCAGACTCTTACCCTTGCAATTTTTTTGTTTTGTATCCTTTATGGCAAATAGTACACATACACACATATATACAAGATTGCTTGTTTATATTTGTTTGCCTGGAAATGATGTAGATATAGTTTTAATCGAAAATACCAATGAAACGTTAAATTGTATGTCGTCAAAGATGTCCAATTTTTTGTGAGAGTGTGTGCTTTATTCTTTGATTACTATCCTTTTTGTGTCTGATTTAATCCTGTTTTATTCGTCATACCCTTTTTGGGGATGGGATTTCTTTAGAAATTCTTAAATTGGTCGGTTTATTGTGAGGCAATATCGATTATAGTTTATGATTTCTCTGTCAGGGCCATTTAAGGTTGCCTTGAGAGATGGTTTTTATGACATTTTTATATTTAGTTAATTTTGTGTATAAAAATTTAATAAAACCAAATATTATGTTTGCAATATTTTTATTTGGTAATTTTTTTAGATAGTAATAATTTCTACAAATATTATAAAAAATCCTTATGATGTAACAACATTATTTTCCGCGCCCAAAATAAGTCAACCAGTTCCATCCTCCATAAACCCTTTTCAACACTTCACATAAACCATTAAACATTAATTTCAGCTTAATTGGTGGTATCATCACGATTAACAACCCTTTCATCCCCCCCTTTATGTCGTCACTTTTATAACAAAATCATTGACAATTAGCGGTTGATATGACAACAAACACACATACAACCCTTTTTCCACTCATCCTGCTTGAAGGATAATCGTATTATTTGTATGATTGTCAATTTTACTTCTATGTTCATTCATCCAAACAACCAGTCAGTCATCCAGCCAGTCCATCCCTGCGGTGTTATGTTTAATAAGCCATTAAATTGCAACCCTTTTTGGTAGTTGTCATGCGTGATGTGTTCATATGGCCGAACGTTAAAGGGTTACTCAGCAACCCTTTGCCGCTGATGAAAATTATTTTCGCTGACGGCTTAGTTTAGGTGACACGCATTAAAGAGTTAATTTATTGTTTGGACATTAAATCGAAAGGATTATTCATGTTGTGAACAATGAAATGCATTCTTTGAAAGGATTGAATTGATTACAAAGTGCAACAGGTAAAGGGTGTTCATTTAAATGGTTGCAAGGGTTGATAGTGACAAATCAAATATAGCTTATATTGACCGGTGACAAATGTGACAAATGTGCATTTTTATAGGGAACAAATATAGAAAGGAATGTAGTAAGATTGCGTTCATTATGTGATACCCATATCATGGCGGTATTCAATTGGCTGTCAAATTTATGCGCATTATAATGAAGAAACATGCGAATCCAAAAATTTCAACAGCTTTCTTAATTGTTGAACTAGGATTATAAACATCACAAAAAAATTAAAAAAAAATGGAGGTAAATTTTGTTTATTAGGAAAAAATCTTAATTTTTTATCACCATGTTAGAAAATAACCTATTACATTAATCATACGATAGATATGTACGTATAGAACAATGTGTTAGAATTTGGAATGCTAAAGTGATATTCAAAAACAAAATTTAATTTTTATACCCTTCACAACACTATGGTACAGGGTATTATGTCTTTGTGCTTATGTTTGTAACAGGTAAAAGGAAACGAGATAGACACATGGTTCCTTTTGAGAATATGCATAGAATCACTTTCTGAGTCGATTTATGCATGTCCGTCCGTCCGTTTGTCTGTCCATGTTAAATTGTAAACCAAGTAGAGATCGCATTTATGATCCGAATTGGATGGAATTTGGCACAGCTCATTTATTTGGCCCAAAGACAAACCCTTTTGAAATTGGGAAAAATCGGTTCAGATTTAGATATAGCTCCAATATATATTTCCATCCGATTTAATGTAAACAGTGCACCGAAGGCCTTACATGTATTTTCGATTTGCACGAAATTTGGCAAAGCTTACTGAATTAAGTCTGGAATAATGTGTGTTAAGTTTCGAGAAAATCGGTTCACATTTAGATATAGCTCCCATATATATTTTCGTCCGATTTAATGTAAATGGTCCCTATATCCCTTTCGATTTACACGAAATTTGGCACAGCGTACCTAGTATCTAGAATCATGTGTTAAGTTTCCTGAAAATCGGTTCAGATTTAGATATAGCTCCCATATATATTTTCCTACGACTTAAGGTAAATGGTGCACGAAAGTCCCTCATTGGATTTGCACGAAATTTGGCACAGCATACTGAATTTAGTCTAGATTGATGTGTGTTAAATTGGAAATCTGTTCAGATTTGGATACAGCCCCTATATATATATTTCTCTTCGATTTTAAATAAGTGATCCAAGGACCCAAAATATGACCGAGAGGAACAAACGCACTGAAATTAGTATAACCTAACCTATGACAAGTTTCCTTGCAATCGGTTCAAATTGCTCCCATATATAGTTTTGTCCGATTTTAAGTAAATGGTGCACCAAAGACCTAATATTAGGCCGATGCCACGCAATTTTGCACAGCGATAAAGTTCCCTCTGTATATTTTCGTCCGATTTTAAGATAATGGTGCTCTAAAGACCCAATGTTAACTCGATAGGCACAAAAGTTTGCACAACGTACTGAAGATAGCGAAGTCCAACTTGTGTCAAGTTTTGTTGGAATCGGTTCAAATTTAGATATAACTCCTATATATATATTTTTTTCTGATTTTATAAAAAATGTTGCACCAAGGACCCAAATAATATAGCCGATAGACACAAAATTGTGCACAACGTTTCGTTCAAATCGAATCAGATTTGGATATAACTGATGTATATATTTTCCTCCGATTTTAAGTAAATGATGCACCATGGACCCAAAATATGGTATAAACTAAGCTGTGACAAGTTTCGTTGAAATCGGCTCCCATATAACGTTAACGAATAATGTAAATTATAAATGAATAGACTGTAATTTTATATTTTGGGTTTTCACGGAGTGGCAAATTTTCCTACCAAAAGTTATGAGTATCAGGTTCCTATTATATATACGATATTTTGAGAATTTGACTCTAATTATTAAAATATTATGGTTTTGCAAATGGTGCCAAATCTTTCTACCAACAATTATCAATATCGGTCACGTTTTCAAAGGCCTCCATATAACTGTACTCCCAATGTTAGTTATTTTGAAAGATTGAATGTCCGTCTCATGGTGGGCATTAATAATTTAATTGTTTCCATCTCCGCTCTAGTGATGGATTTTCACACGGAAGGTTTCATTTTACGTAAAAATCGAAACAAAGAAATCCCATATTAATCGAATGACAGACTAACTAAGAATGCCAAACTTCGTCATAGGAGCCATGATAACTATTACGGAGTTAAAACATTATCTACCTCGAAAATTGCATGCAAATACGTTATCAATAACCCATTTCTGTTGGAGAATATGCAGAACAAAATTAGATTTCCTTCGCTATAAGATATTGTGCCTGTTGCTATCTCGAAATACAAACTTTATCTCTTCGGTGAGGTTAGGACCTTACACCAAGATGACATGAAGACAACCGGGTAGACATGATCCAGCTTAGTGGCAGTTGTGTAGATTATCATATAACTGCTCTGCGTCCTTTTTTTCTTTTGTCAGATATTTTTTGAATCGACTTCGAAGTCGGGGTAGTTATTGACCATTTTCTTGTTGAGGTCAGCTTTTGATCTTCAGAAAAGGGTGTTCTTAACATTTCTTTACTTCGACGCTAGGAAACATTTTATTGACAATTTCGTAGTTACACTCAGCTGCGGTAATGTCGCCACCTTACATGCCAAAACCATTATTTGGAAAACAACAAAATTATGATTGATTTCTTCTTAGTTGGTAATCATTTAAAATTGACAAACTACACCTGTTCCCAATGACATGTGTCCATAGTGAAACTACCGACATGGCATGAGGCCAGCAGTAAAGTCTTATCTAAGACTATAACCCAAAAGAAGGGGAGATACATGCCATTGCATTGCATTAAGGCAGGTGAATTGATAACAAAATTAGATCATTAAAAAAATTGCTGTCTTTTCAAAAAATTGGAAAACTCTTCAATCATTTGTAACAATTATTGCCAAACAAAAAAGGATGCAAAACTCTAAGGAAAGTACTTAAAATATTCCGAGAAAGGCTTCCACATCATTGATGGTGTGCATGGTAACAAAAACATTGGTTCCTCTTCGACCGGCTATTATCTGCAACAATGAAAATGTGATAATAAATTAGACTGTATGCAGCAGCGGCATCAGAGAGCGGTGAGCGATTAGTCGGTGTCTTCAAAATCATTGGCAGGTTTTTGTCTAGCGGTCCGTTCTCAGTAGAAGCGATCGAACTGACCGAATGTCAGTCATTTGTAAAGACACACTCTTGTCAATGTTAGCCAAAATACGTGAGCCAGATAAGAACGAGAAGAGAAGATGACCATCAGGCATTCTGTCATGTTCGCTGTTGTTTGTTTTGCATTTTCGTGTCTATTATCCCTGCAACTCCTGCTGGGCAGGAGGCATCTATGTATTGTGTGTGTAGAGAAAAAATGTAACTCATTTGATATGCACCTTTTGCATGATTGCCAGAGTTTTGTTACAATTTTAATGTAAAAAATAAAACAAAACTCTTTTTTTTGTTTCTTTGGACCCATTCAAATGATTAATTACTTTTCTGCGTTATTTTTTGTAGTCCATTCTTCAGTTGCCTGGGGGAGTAGCTAAAACAAACTACTGGAGTAGTTTGGCCATCGCTACAGGTAGTCGTATTCATTGCAAACGTTTACCGAAGTTTAAAGCCTTTCTCCGGAGTCCTACGGCTTCGTATTGTGAGTGGTCTTTTTGTCCCGAAATGTGTCAAAGGTGTTATTCTATTTGTCTGAACATGAATTAGTTTCGTTTTTTTCGGACATCGGACATAATTTATGTTTTGTTTGTTATTGTTTTACTATTTCAATTAATTAACTCACAATAGAAATGATTAATGCTCTGCAGAGGAAACCTCCAACTGTAACCAAAAATGTTATTCCAAAATAGATTTTTATCGTTTTCTATTCCTGTTTAGTTTTTAAGAAAATTGACTTGTTACTTAATTTTCTTTGAGTAATAGTATATTTTATTCAAACACAAATTGAATTTCCACGAAAACTTAGAATTCTGAATGTTCATTCAAATACATACAAACATACAAGGGCTTTTCTTCTTCAAGATCACAGATTAAAACAAATGCAAAATGAAAAAAATTGGAATATTGGAATTTATGAATACTGAAGTATCATAAATTTTGAAAATCAAATTTGTTCCTTTCAGATATAATGTATTCGGGATTCCAAACCTCAAAGTATACATATTTTTGCCATAGGAAAGGGGCAAGTTAGAATAATACGATTTCATTAATATGAGGTTTTTGCCGAGTAAAGCCTATACAAAAGACCATTTGTTTGCTGCTCCACAATACGGTCGTTTTTAAGAGATCGCAACGGACCCCATAGGAGTCCCAACGGAGTCCCATACTTCTAAAGAGTATTGTATAAAAAGTGCAAGTTATATACTACGGTGATATAGGTTTTCAAAAGGGACTATAGCCTTTTCTTATATTTCCATCCTACAAAGACAAAATATATTAAATGCATATTTATTCGTAATGTCGATTTGACGATGCCCAAATGTGTGTTGAATCACAAGAGCGTTTGTATTAATAAAATAAGTTGTATAGTTTATACTGGCATATGTTTGATAATTACAGCAAATAAAGTTGTATAATTCCAATGCAATAAAAACAAATAAAAACGTCAATAAGTTTGACCGCCCGAACTTTTAATACCCTCCACCACGAATTGGATATTCAAAATACTTATAGTAACGAAGGTATAGTTTCTTCGCCAAAAAATAGCCACTTCAAAATGACTTATAGAGGTGCAGGACTTTTGGACGGCCGATATTTATTAATTTATTTTTGGTAGTAAAATTGACTATAGTATTATTTACCTAATTATCAACCAAAATATCTAATTAGAGCCAATTCGGTTGACATTCGTGATCAAACTCAACAAAAGGCCAACATTTGCTGAGATAGCGTTATATGGGAGCTGCTCTCCAAGGGAATCTTAATTCCTAAAATACCGAATAGTGGGGTACTGTTATATGCGAACTAACTCGAAAATTGGGACAATATGAATCCTGAATTTAATAAGGAGAATTTCTACCAAATTTCTATAAATTTCTGTAAAATTACTAAATAGTTAGTTGAAAAACTTACGCAAATTCTCAAAACATCGGAATTGGAGAGGTATCGTTATACGCGAACTACATAAAAAGGTCGTAAGGTCATAAATATTTTGAAGCTCTATCTTAAATATTTCGAGTATTTGAGAAAGAGAATGGTTGGTATTGCAAATGAGGTATATCGGTCCATGTTTTGGTATAGCCGCCATATAACTGTACCCCAAGTATTTGGTATTATGGGAATTTCTGACACGTTTTTTCAACTGAATTGAATGTAATTTCATACGTATCAATCAAATTATGAATATTGGTCCACTCTTTAGGGTAAACCCCACAAACCGGTACCCCCCTTAATCGGTACTTTGTTTTATACACGTTTTTCAATAAAATCAACTTTAATTAAGTACTTTGGATTCACGTTGGGTATCAGATTTGGCTATGACATCCCAAAGATAGGTATTTTGTGGAGCTTGATCACGTTTTTCAACCAAATTAGTTGAAATTTAATATTTTTGATTGCCATTGAGTAGAAAAAATTCCTAAGAAAAATTATCAACTTTGGCCCATGTTTCCGGGTAGCCCACATATAATTGTAACCCTAATTTTTTGGTATTTTTAAGGTATGTGTTTCAGCCGAATTCGCTCTAATTTGGATTATCAAATTCTTATGTCACATCTTCCTACCAAAATCTATCAATGACAGTTTACGGTTTGGTGTAGCTCTCATAGAACGCTACCATCCCAGTTTTGGTATTTTGAAGACTTTATCCGCATTTTCCAAATTTGTACTTTCTTTTTCGGTTCAAAAAATGTTGCTTCTTTTTCAGTATTAATACATTTTAATACATTGGGGTATAATTTAACGTATCGTAACAAATCATTAAAAAACCAGTAAGGAAAGTAGTAAAGTCGGACTGGGACGACTATATAATACCCTTCATCACTTTGGGTATATTGTACATATGTATCCTAGCAATAGCATGTCTATGTTCCATCTTTCTCCAATCTATCCTAACTTTAATATCATTCGAGCAGATTTAGAGCCGTCTGCGTAACATGGGGAACATATATGGAAAACGATTTATAGCAAAATTGATACACGCTATTCGGTACGCCGCTTTGTTAAAAATATAATCTATATGTGGGAGCTTCAGTACGCTATGAGACATTTTGTGCAAATCGAAGGATATATATAGGGACCTAGGTGCACCATTTACATAAAATCGGACGAAAATATATATGGGAGATATGTCGAAATCCAAACCAATTTTCCCGAAACTCACCACTCATCATTCTAGACTCAATTCAGTACGCTATGCCAAATTTCGTGCAAATCGAAGGATATAAAGGGACTTTGGTGCACTATTTACCTAAAATCGGACGAAAATTGA
Source organism: Musca vetustissima (assembly GCF_032173495.1). Lineage (NCBI taxonomy): Eukaryota > Metazoa > Arthropoda > Insecta > Diptera > Muscidae > Musca > Musca vetustissima. The sequence continues at coordinate 39,242 of NW_026872747.1, forward strand.
TATGAGAGCTATATCTAAATCTCAACCGATTTTCAGGAAATTTAACACACATCGTTCTAGACTTAATTCCGCACGTTATGTGAAATTTCATGCAAATCGAAAGATACAAAGGGTGCACTAATTACCGAAAATCGGACGAAAATATATATGGGAGCTATATCTAAATCTGGACCGATTTTCACGAAACTTGGCAGACATTATTCTAGGGTTAATTCAGTACGTTATACTAAATTTCAGATATATAGGGTCTTTGGTGCCCCATTTACCTTTTATCGGACGAAAATATATATGGGAGCTATATCTAAATCTGAACCGATTTTTCCCAATTTCAATAGGGTTCGTCCTTGGGCCAAACAAATGAGGTGTGCCAAATTTCATCCAAATCGGATTATAAATGCGACCTGTAGTTTGTTTACAATTTAACACCAACAGACGGACATGCATAAATCGACTCAGAAAGTGATTCTATGCATATTCTCAAAAAGGAACCATGTGCCTATCTCGTTTCCTTTTGCCTTTTACAAACATATGCACAAAGACGTAATACCCTGTATCACAGAGTGGTGAAGGGTATAAAGAGCCGTTTAAGTTTTCCAACTAGAGTGTCTATAATTTGGAACAATAACATAATCCTCATATATGGGGAATTTTTATAAAAATATCCTGATCGACTATAGAAATTTTGAATGCACTTATGCGGTGGAGGGTGCAAACAGTTCGGCCCAGACGAACTTAACGACATTTTTACTTGTTCTAAGGAGATTTTATAATTCATCAGAGAAATGAAATAGGTACAGAAAATTGAGCAGTACCGTTATATAGGAGCTAAACGTCAATATGGGGCCATAATAATATCTGTTTTTTAGGAGCAATTCCCACCCAATCAAACCATAATTTCAAATTTTTCAAATTCTGTAAAAACCCGAGATTCGAAAGGTTCCATATATAACAAAATCTATCTCACTAAGTGATACAAATGCTACATTACTGTCACTTCGGTTGGAAAATCTTGCAAAAACATTGAAAATACTCAAAATCGGTGGTATACTTATATAATGGCTACCCTCAGCTAGTATAGTTCATATACGAAATTGTCCTGATTCCAAGCGAAAAAACAATTTTGTACAATTCAGAAGGGCGAATCTGTCCTTAAAGTTATGGCGTGATAAATATTTTGCTGATGCACATATAATTTTCGAAGAACAAGCATTGTAATTTTGTTTTTTAATATCTAAGGTTTTATTTCGAGTTATTATTATATATCGAGTCTAATTTATTTCCATAGTAAAACTATATGCCGTTGTGAACATATATTTAAATCTTAATATTTTTTACACATATGTTTTGGTCCAATTTACCCACGTAAATTTAAATAAACATATGCGTGTGTTATGTGAATATCGCTGGACAGAAACGTTCTAATAATGTGGTCATATATGTCTCATCAACTAACTATGGTATCCACTATTGAACATATTTTGAATTCCTTCTAATATAAATATGACACTGCACAGAATAATTAACTAACAACAGAATGCAGAAGGCGAAGAAATACCAAAAATTCCACTCGGGCTCGTTAAAGTCATCAAACTGAATTTCACCATCCTACGAAAGGATATATTCCAGCTACTCCCTGTTTTTTAGCCGCTGTCACATAAATGCTCTTTGTCACACTTTGTTCATTTAATTTATTCCAAAAATAAAAAGTCAACCACAAATGGCTCCTGGTATTTTTGGGCCAGTTTAGAAACAGTTGGTTTTTCTTCGTGCCTTCGTTATTTATTAACTCAAGTCAATATAAAGTCAAAACTCCAAAAAACGAAAACTTGACATTTAATGTCCGATTTTATTTATGGTTTGACCAAAGGTTATAAACTGATGTGACAAAAGAGCTACAACCAACAAGAAAAAACCAAACAAAAAGGTTGCATTCTACTACTAAACGAACATACTGGGTTACAATTGGTTTTTTTACAGCACCTAAAGGACATTTAGGTGACAAAAGGGCAGGTGTATATCTACACCAAGGGTTATGGCGGTTGATGAAACGATCGAACGGGTGTTGATCGGTATTTTTGTGTGATAAGATGATTTTGTTAACTGGAGCGGTCTACTTTGTATTTGCCTTTCAGGCTCCACCTCATCGATTAATTGGATTATTGATTTGTGACTTAGAATGATCGGAATTTTTATAAATGTAGTTTGCATCCCTGGTATGTAGATAAAATAGTTCCTTAGTTTAATTGAGGAATATGTTCTGCAATCATCGTGTGCCGACGCACGTGTTAATATTGATCCTTGATAAAAGGGAAATTCCTAGAATTTCTATAAGAATAGTATTTGAAAATTTTCTCTAATAACACATTTCCTGCAATTAATATCGGTAACTACGCCAACTGTGTACCTTCCCCCCGGGATAACGCCTCCATTTTCTTTTCCATTAGACGACTTTCAATTTCTTGCATCTATTGTTGGAATTTTCACTTTTCTTAATTTCACTGCGATCCATTCGATTCTTTTTTATCATCGATAATCCTCTTCCTTTAATGTGTTGTTTTCATTTTTGAAACGGAAATGATTGCTTACGTTTCAACCTCATCGTTAGAGATGATCGTTAGGATGCTAAACTCTCATCTGCCGTTTTAGGCTGTGCCTTAATGGGTAACACCTACTTTGCACGCGTTTGTTTTGTCGGTGTGCACACCTTGCCCTCTATGTTAGGCTCAGAGTGATCATAAATAGTTTCTTAATCAACATAGAATAAGGAAAGGCAAATCTGTCCATTATCAATTATTATTGTCATTGATGAAGGTCGAGGCAAAGACTGGATTGAATATTTTCCTAATCCAGTGCAATCATATACCCATTCATATAAAACACTTTCATTGAAGCGGAGGGAATCTTTACAGAGGAGATGAAAGAAGCCTCTAGAGACGAGCTACAGGAGTCCTTTAAAGACTGCTGATGGAATTCTTAATAAACCAAGTAAAAGGAGTCCTGAACAGCTAAGGGGAGTCTCTATAGATGGGCTGGAGGTAGTCTATATAGGCAAGGCGAAGGGAGTTTTAAGCGGAAGGCAGTTTTTTATAGACGAGCTGAAGGGAGTCTTTATAGACGAGCTGAAGGGAGTCTTTATAGACGAGCTGAAGGGAGTCTTTATAGACGAGCTGAAGGGAGTCTTTATAGACGAGCTGAAGGGAGTCTTTATAGACGAGCTGAAGTGAGTCTTTATAGACGAGCTGAAGGGAGTCTTTATAGACTTTATAGACGAGCTGAAGGGATTCTTTATAGACGAGCTGAAGGGAGTCTTTATAGACGAGCTTAAGGGAGTCTTTATAGACGAGCTGAAGGGAGTTTTTATAGACGAGCTGAAGGGAGCCATTGTAGACGATCTAGATGGATTCATTGTAGACGAACTGGATGGAGTATTTGTAGACGTGCTGAATGGAGTCCTTATGGACAAGCTGAAGAGAGCCATTATAGACGAGCGCAAGGGTACGATTAAGGAATCGTTATAGACGTGCTGGTGTAGTCTATATATAGATGAACTGAAGGGATGTCTGAATGTAGTCTTTAAAATCAAAGTGGGTTCCTATATAAAGATCTCGAACAAGTGTATGTTGACGAGCAAAAAATAGTCTCTAACGAAAAAAAGTCTTTTGGCACTGAAACTAGCCAACAGTTAAAAACTAATTTCAATACACCTGATGCAATTTCTTTGGTCATCGAAATACGCAGATAATTAGTAATTGTTTTAACACAGTTAAATATACCTACAATAAAATGTCGTGGGAAAAATATCCAACTTGTGGAAGCCATTCTCATTTAATTTTACTATCAAATAATAAATTAAATATTTGACAAATCCTACAACCGCTAATTATCCCTTTTGAGAATATAATCCTCCTTGGCAAATACTCTTACCCCTAGAAATAACTCTAGAAATATTTACCTAAAAATGGTGGGTGAGTGAAGAATAAGGAAAGTCATCATGTCCACTACAATACAAGTTATATTCAAATGTAGTGGACAAGCAACATGTAGGCTGGTCACAAAAAATACTACCCCCACCACCACCAACACCTACTCTAAGGCCGGACGAATCCTTATGAATGTCTTTAAGAAAGGCAAAATGTCTTATCTATTCGTTATGCTCAAATTAATTCATGTGAAAATATTTCTTTGCTATTTTCATCCACCCTCCCTCACTCATATTCAAATTGAAAAAATGTAACGTTTTTTAAGGAAAAAAAGTTACATATTTTTCACACAATAATTAAAAAATAATGAAACGTATACAAGACAACAAAAAGGAAATGACAAAGGCATCGGCTTTAGCGGAAGATGGTGACGCCAAAGACACCAACAACAAAAAAATTAAATGTTAGCCATGCAAATGACAGTCCAATGTCCGGTCATCATTTACGCCATTTTTTTCTTTTTTGTCTTTTTGGTTGGATAGCAAAAATGCTCCCACACTCCTTAGATGTTGAAAGGAATGTCCTTTGAAGTAGTGGAAAAAAGTTAGACTCTTGCAGTCACTTGCAATAAGTAGTGTGGCTCTCTCTCATATTAATGACAATGGTCAACACAATGTGGCTAATTAAAAATCATCTTCTATATGTTCTGCTCCAATTTAACTATGCTGTGTATTGTTTGAAGTTGGCGGGATGTGGGGGTAGTATAATAAGGGGAGGAATAATAAGCCATATAGGCAGCATTAGATATCAATTGGAATTGGTTGGAATACAGATCTCTAAATACAAACCATTTTGGCAGATCTAAGTGTGGAGAATTTAAAAGGAAGAGAAGAGAGTCTTTATAGACGAACTGGAGCGAGTATTTATTGACGAGATGAAGGGACTTCTTTAGACGTGTTTGAGGGAGTCTTTTAGACGAGCTGCAAGAGTCTTTATAGGCGAACTGAAGGGAATTTTTATTTACGTGCTGAGGAACATTATAGAAGAACTGGAGGGTGTTCTTATAAACGAGTCTGTATAGAAGACCGAATGGAAGACTTTATGGACGAGCTGGATTGAGTCTCTAAACAGGTGCTGGAGGGAGTCTTTATAAACGAACTGAGGGAGTCTCCTAATTCGAGCTGATGGTAGTATCTTTAGACGAACTGGATGGAGTCTTTATAGATCAGCTGGAGGGAGTCTTTAAGGGCAAGCTGGAGGCAGTCTTCATAAACGTGCTGAGGAAGTCTTCTAAGTCGAGCTGATGGTAGTATCTTTAGAAGAGGTGAGTCTTTTTAGGCGTGCTAGATGGAGTCTTTATAGGTATTATATACCTGTGTAGAAAAAGTTCGGTATAGATCCATGCTTCATTATTTTTAAGGTTTGGCCGCCATTTTCACCGAATGATCTTCATTCTCGCATTTCGTTTTTAATGGATGAAAATTGTCGGTGTATATGTCCGAGTTTTGATATAAATTAAATATTCGCCCACAATTTCGATATTTTTTACGATTTAACCCACAGACGGGGCTGTGAATTGACATTCCGAAGGTTTTTCTTGGAGGGAATTTACTATAATTTTTCCGAATTTCCAAACAGAAAATCTTAGGGCCAATACAAAAAAAAAACTTAGTAATTTAGTGTGTCAAACATATTTTAGTCCATGTTTTTCCAGGTTCCCGGAAAATGTTCAATATAGATCTATGCTTCTATATAGCCCCATATGAAAGTTTTTGATATATCAGTCCCACTCAATTTTCAGTACTGGTTGGTTGCCTCGGGTTTCTGATTAATGTTGTATGCAACCAATTATAAATTATTTCAGAGTCTCCTCTATTTGTATAGAGACTTCAGACAGAAGCTTCGTGTTGGGATGATATATAACGATATAATTTATATCGTTAGGTATATAATAAAATTCCTATTTGAAATGCTGAGGTTTCCGTTTTTCAGAATTCGGTACACTTGTTGTTGTTGCTCCCATATTCAGGTCTGGCCCAATTTTAGGTATATTAATGTATTCCATTTTTCACCTTATTACCAACGTCAATACCAACACTTCAATTTTATATATCAGAAGGTAGTCCTTATGTACATTCCATATGAAGTCACTGTAGGAATACATTCCCTGTAGTTTCATTTTCACATTTCTGACTAAGTTTTTTCAAATTCGATTTATCCCGACTGAATTTCTTTGTCGATAATCATGTTCATGTTCCTTTATTTCCCACCCAAATACGAAATGCATTTACATTGAAAGTCCAACCAAAAATTTATTTCCATAACCTCGTTGAAAATTATCTCCCTTCCGTAAAAAATTACACTTCAAAATCAGTGTTGTGGAAAAATGTTGTCACTATTTGGAAAATCATTGAAATTTTGTAATAATTGGCCAACAAAAGCTGGAATGAAACAAATGCAGAGACGCGAAAATTAAAACCTCAACGATTTTTTGTGTACAACACGAAACGATATCTAGCTCCCAAATGTTAACGAGTGGTGAGTGTACTACGTAGAGAATCACTGGCATTTACCCAATGATACGACAACTACAACATTATTTTCTAGCGTTCGTGTATTCACGTTTTGTTTCCGTTTCCAATGACTTTTTTGATGCTAATCGAAAAAATTGGTGATAAATTAAAAAATATTTTACTTTGTGTTATTTTTAATTTTCTTTCAATTTTTTTTCTTAACTTGTCAGCCGGACAATTCGAGTAGAGTAGGACTTCTTTTTGTCATTGCCAAGATAAGGATTCATGGTTTATTGGTGTGTGTGTGTATCTGATAGGCTCGTGAGCTTTAAAAAAATCTTTGAGTTTTATTAAAAAAAAAACTTATTTTTGTCTCTATTGTTTAATTCTGGCAAAGTTTTCTATTGTATTCTACTTCTTGCGTTCTGTTTGTCTTTAAGCTGGTTTTGTTGTTGTTGCCGACGTTTCTTCAAATGTACGTGTGTGTATAGAAACAAAAGCCTTTAGTTTTCTTTGTGATGGTGTCCATGAATTATTTCCCTTTGAGCTTCATTTGGTTTTTTTTTTGGAATTTTTACAAATTCTTCTTTTCTCCATTTTCAATTTAACCCCTGGGAGTTTTAAAATACAGGTTGGGTACTCCGTGTAAATTTTACTAATTGACGTGGAAATGAAGAAAACTCCCCGGTAAATGTATTTAACAATTTCGACAATTGTACACAGTGGCTTTCGGAAATATGACCTTGCCTGTTCTACCATTAGCACATGAATAATATAATCCGTTAAGACCTGGTCCACATGAAAAGCATCTAAGATTTTAATAAGTTTTAAGTGCTCACATTCTTGAAGGAACCTCGCATATCGCATACGCACTATGTATGTATATTATCTGAATAGGACAACATATAGTACGACTCCTCCTTGAAAAAGCCGAAGCTCTGGTCCCGGCTCTTTTATTTAAAAGTATATTTTTGATAAAAATAAAATTATATGAAATATAGGCCTGTCCGCCCGCCTGTGTGTTGAAATTAGGATAACGCATACATTGCCACTTTTTCTAGGATGCGCATTTTGCAAATGGCCCTGGTTTTGGAGTAGCCTCATATAACAGTGCCGCCTCATTTGTAGTATTTGTGTCTGTAGTTTGACCTGCAGGGTTATTGAAGGGTGAAATACTTTCCTATATAAAGGAAAATAGTATATTTTAATTTGACATCGGTGGTTAAAAATATCTTTGCAGAAAATTTTCAATGTTAATCGTTAATTTCAGCTCTCGGTGTAGGAATATCATCTAACCTATTTGGGTTAGATGCTTTCCACGCATTCCAGGTTCACACATGGTAAATAATATATTTGGGCCACGTTTTGACACAGCTTCCATATAAATGTCCTACACCATTCTCAATATTCTAAAGATATCTTGAATAATTTCCCACCGATTTGGCAGTAATTTTGCATTCCCAATTTTCAGGCATACTTATAAACTTTTCAGTATTGGGTTATGATTTCACATAGCACCACTATACAAAGAACCCGTTAAGGTCTATGTTTTCAAATAATCTTCATATAAAGGTCCAGCACTGCCCTTAAATATTTGAAGGTTTGACCACATTTTCCTAATAAATTGGCTTACTTTGGCATTCCTTGCTCTTGACGGGTTAAAAACTTATTTTCATTAAAAGGCCCCACTCTATTTTGGAATTTTTAAAGGTCTTTGTCGCATTTTCCCAACGCTGTGGCTGCAATTTGGCATGTCGAGTTCTCGAAAGCGTAAAAAATATCTGCGAAAAATGTTCGTTATAGATCCATATTTTGAAATAGACACCAAATAAAAATCCAGTATCATTCTCAGCATTTATAAGGTAGTATGTATAATTTTGCATTCCGAATTAACTGGCATTCCCAGAAAATTGTTCGGTATAGCGCCATGAGTTTATATGTAGCCATCCATACAAAGATCCCGGTAAAGGTCTATGTTTCAGGATTCTTGCAGGGTGAATAACAGCTTTGCAGACATTTTTTTATATAGATCAATGGTTTAAAATAGCCCAGATGGAGGACCACCACCATTCTCTGCATTCTGAAAGTGTTTTGAATAATTGGCAGGGGTTTGCAGATATTTTGCGATTTAGATCCATGGTTTGAAATAGTCCATATGAAGGACTATTGATTGAAGTGTTTTCCATCGAATTTGACATAATTTAGCATTGCGAGGCATTCCTGGAAATTTTTCAATATAGAATCCCGGTGAAAGTCTATGTCTCCAAATAACCTTCATATGAAGGTCCACCACCATTCTTAGCATTTTGCAATTTTAACCTCCATTTTCGGACGAAATGGCTGTAATTTGACATTCCGCGTTCATGGAAGTAGTTAAACTTATTTTCAGAAAATGTATTTTTTATATAGTTCCATATTTTGACACAAAAAGGTCGCTCACCATTGGTATTACGAAGTTCTAAATCTCATTTTCCCAATGAAAAGGGTGTAATTTAGTTTTCCCGGTTATTGGACGGTGAAAATATCTTCGTTATAGCTACACGTTTTGAAATGGTCCCTATCAGTATGAGTATATCAGTATAATTCTGAAGGTGTAGCCGCATTTTCCTACGGAATTTAGCTGTAATTTTTCATTCCACCAAGTATTCTCAGAAAATTTTCAGTATATCGCTGTGATTTTATATACCTCCGCATACATATATTCCGCTTAATTTTTGGTATGATGAAGTTTCTTGTCCATTTTTCGAACCTAGAGCCTATAACTTGGCTCCTAATTTTCTCAGAGCTTAATCGACTTCGTTTTATAGATTCCATTCATTCCGATAAATTGTTGGTACGTTGAAGTTCCTTTTTCCAGTTTACAAACCAAGATTTTAAAACATGGCGCCTAATTTTTTCAAAACATAATCGACTTGCTAGCAGACTTTTCCAAGTTTGGTCTGATCTAACTTAATGGGAAAAACTTCGAACCTTAAATGGCAAACTTGCCATGACACATTTTTGAACCGAGTATGAAACCTATAGGAGATTCTGAGAATCGATTCAAACTTATAACTCCTATTTTTATTTTCGTCCGATTTTTTATGAATGTTGTGTCAAAGATCCAATGTTTGTCCGATTAACAAGAAAAATCGAATTACGTCTATTTCCGAACATTATATGTTGGCTTCTTACTCTTTCCGACAGCCACTTTCAGATTTTTTCTCATGTTCAACAGAGCATTCCGCGACTGTCTGTATCCAACAGATATAAAAATATTTCCTATATTTTTTCAATTTTCAATGTAAGCCCGTAGGTCCCCGTTGTTTCAATGTGAAATGCAACTTCATAATACCACTGTGCAATCTCAACACAAACTACGAGATTAATTCTAGTTCACAAATAATTCACGAAAATCCTTTGTAAACACAAAAGTCCACCGAGGCAAACGTTAATCAAAAACTCAAATACTTGAAAAACTACTCGTTAAGTCATTTCGTTTCATAATTTAAAACTTTTCTTTTTTTTAAGGATTCTTTTGTAGAATTTTAAGTTTGGTTGTTTATTTCAGTGTGTACCTTAATTTTTTTGATGTTGTTGTTGCTGTTGTAGTTGCTTTGTGAGGGGACACAACAAACACTAAAAGCTTGCTTGGGTTTCCATAACACACCAATGGCTCTAGCCACTAAAGCTGGCAATGGATAGGAGTCAAGGGTGGTGGCAATGCGAAATATGCGTTTAACAAAAAAATTCCTCATCTAGAATTTTTCTGCCAGGTCATTATTTATCAGCAGAAAAAAAGTTTCACTTTACTCCTCAGTTTGTGTTCTGTGTTCTTATAATCATGGCCTGGCCTGAATGTTGATGTCCAAATGACATAGCACCCCCAGAGACGAAAGGCACTGGCTGACTGAGTGCCTGCCAGCCTGCGTGGCTAAGCTAAAGGAGAACGTGCATTGGCAACAGCAACACCATCATCAGTTGGCATATTAACTAAGCAACTCATCCTTCAACTCCGTGGAATGCCTAGGCCTCGGTTGACTTTGCTTAGAAAATAATCAACCCAACAGCAGCAGTGGCAGCAGCATCATCAACAACCCACACCTTTTTCCCCCATTTAAATTTTTTTGCTAGATGAGCTTTTTTTTCATCCTTCATTTTGAATGACTTTTGTAGTCAAAGTGAGGAGGGGGGCGTAGAGAAAAATTAAAATTAGCCGCGATTTTTCTTAACGTTACTGACAAATTCCCCAGCTAAAGTCCATTGTTTTGTTATTATTACGTTTTTTCCGACTATTTGGCAATTTTTCATTAGAATGCCAAGTTTTTTGTTCGTTCATTTTTAACTGTGCACGAGAGGAATTGCTGTTATTTTAGAATTGGCATACCCTATCTAAGGACAAATTCAAAACTGTAAATATATATTATTTAGGCAATGGAACCTTTGATAATAACATATATATAACAGCAGTAAAATAACTTAATGGTATTTGAAAATAAGAATTTTTGGTTGAGACAATTCAAAATATTTACTCGTATTTATTTAGAGTATTCCATTACTGTGGACATTAGCTGGACAAAGTGCCTATTAGGAAAGTATTATATTTAAACAATTAAAATAAAATTTTAAAAGAAAAGGCCATTTGTTAAAGAACAGACAAAAAATTATAAAATAACAAGTGAAAAAGCGTTAAGTTCGGCCGGGCCGAACTTTGGATACCCTCCACCATAGTTATACCGACAGATACATGCAATGAAAATATAAGGAACATACCAAAAAGTGGGCATATACCGATAATTCTACAAACCGATTTATGTACACCAAATACAAACATCCGCAATTTTTAATGCGGATTTTTCCTAAAATCTGTAAGATCCAAAAAGGGGACTGATACTGATAACGCATGGTAGAGTATAAAATCCTCAAACTACTGTAATTTAGATTACAAATGGTATGCTTAAAGGGGGACCAATATTGATTACATAGTGTAGGAAATAGTGAATATTTAGGAATATCATTATATGAGGGCTATGCCTAATTAATGACCGGTATATACCAATTTTGAACCCAATATTTTAATTGTTTATCTCAATTCTTTCCTTCAGGAGGTATCACTATATTGTGGAGATGCCTAAATGTCTACCGATATATTTCATTATTGTCATATTTGAGTTTTTTTATCACAATATCTTTAGAAGGCGGAATGCTTAGAACAGATGGCTAAACAGTCTATGCAGGCTAAAAATTGACTATTCCCCGTAACGACTACCCAACCGCAACACACGGAACAAATCAGATAACTATTTTAATACAAACCAGTAAGGAAAGTGGTAAAGTCGGACGGGGCCGACTATATGATACCCTTCACCACTATGGGTATATTAAACAGGGCTATTAGCATGAAATTGGATGAAATAATGCTATTTATCTAAATGTGAATCTACCTAGATCTATCCATAAAGTATGTAAATCGACTTCAAACAAATATAAATGGGTCATCCGTTGGGCTATGTCTGTACTTCTAGAACACGCAACTATATAATTTTATGCTCAATTTTGTACGATGTGCAAACTTTTATGTCAATCTGACTAACATGAGGAGTTTGATGCCCAATTTACTTGAAATCGGGCGAAAATATATATGGTGCGTCAATTACTTAAAATCAATCTATAATAAAAAGGGCTATATTCATCTAAATCTGGCGAAAATATATATGGTGCGTCAATTACTTAAAATCAATCTATAATAAAAAGGGCTATATCTATCTAAATCGATTTTCACGAAACTTGGCAGACATCATTCTAGACCTAAATTATTAGGCTGCACCAAATTTCGTGCAAATCGAAAGATATATAGGGACTTTGGGGCACCATTTACATGAAATCGGACGAAACTATATATGGGAGATATATCTAAATCAGGACCGATTTTCATGAAACTTGGCAGACATCATTCTAGGCTCAATTAAGTACGTTATGCCAAATTTCGTCCAAATCGAAGGATATATAGGGACTTTGCTGCACAATTTACATGAAATCGGACGAAACTATATATGGGAGCTATATCTAAATCTGGACCGAAAGTTGGCAGACATCATTCTAGGCTCAATTCAGTACGTTATGTCCAATTTCGTGCAAATCGTAAGATATATAGGGACTTTGGGGCACCATTTACATGAAATCGGACGAAACTATATATGGGAGCTATATCTAAATCTGGACCGATTTTTACGAAACTTGGCAGACATCATTCTAGACCTAAGTGATTACGCTGTACCAAATTTCGTGCAAATCGAATGATAAATTAGGACTTTGGGGCACCATTTACATGAAATCGGACGATACTATATATGGGAGATATATCTAAATCAGGACCGATTTTCATGAAACTTTTCATACATCATTCTAGGCTCAATTAAGTACGTTATGCCAAATTTCGTGCAAATCGAAGGATATATAGGGACTTTGGTGTACCATTTACATGAAATCGGACGAAACTATATATGGGAGCTATATCTAAATCTGGACCGATTTTTACGAAACTTGGCAGACATCATTCTGGACCTAAATGATTAGGCTGTACCAAATTTCGTGCAAATCGAAAGATATATAGGGACCGTTTACATTAAATCTGACTATTATATATATGGGAGCTATATCTAAATCTGAACCGATTTTTCCCAATTTCAATAGGGTTCGTCCTTGGGCCGAATAAGTGACATATGCCAAATTTCATCCAATTCGTATATTAAATGCGACCTGTACTTTGTTTAAAATTTTACATCGACACACGGACGGACGGACATGCATAAATCGACTTAGAAAGTGATTTTATGTATATTCTCAAAAGGAACCATGTGTCTATTTCGATTATTTTTGCCTGTTACAAACATATGCACAAAGACATAATACCCTGTACCACAGTGTGGTGAAGGGTATAAAAAGGGGGTTATAAGGGGACTACCCCTAACAACGGGTGAATATTAATAATTTTTAGTGGGGAGATTTAATAACATATACGACTACAAAATACCAAATTTCAGTGAATTCGGTTGAAAAACGCGCTCAAGAACCTCAAAATATCGAAAATTGCGGGTACCCTTATATAGCGGCTACCCGAAAAAATTACCTATATTTATAATTTTTTGTGGAGAGATTTGCTACCCAATAAGAACTCAAATTACTAAATTACAGCCAATTCGGTGAAAAAATCCGGTCAAAACCTCTAAAAAATTGGAAATTGGAAGGTACCCTTATATGGGGGCTACCAGAAAAAGTGGACCTATATTTATAATTTTTAGTGGGGACATTTGGTACCCAATAAGAACTCAATGTACCAAATTTCAGCGAATTCGGTTGAAAACCGCGCTCAAGAACCCTAAAATACCGAAAGTTGGGGGGTACCCTTATATGGGGGCTACCCGAAAAAATTGACCTTCATTTATAATTTTTAGGATAGAGATTTGCTACCCAATAAGAACTCAAAGTACCGAATTTCAGCGAATTCGGTAGAAAAATGCGATCAAACCCCCCAAAATACCGCAAAATTGGGGTTACCCTTATATGGGGGCTATCCCAAAATATGGTCCTATATTTATAATTTTTTGTGGAGATATTTAGTACCCATTACGAACCCAATGTAGCAAATTTCAGCGAATTCGGTTGAAAAACGCGCTCAAGAACCCCAAAATACCGAAAATTGGAGGGTACTGTTATATGGGAGCTATGCCTAAACGTGAACCGATATATACCATCTTCGAACTTGACCTGCCTGGAGACAAAAGACGACTCTGTGCAAAATTTCAGCTCCCTATTTCAATTCCTTCAGAAGATAGCGTGATTACAACAGACGGACGGACAGACGGACGGACGGACATGGCTAGATCGTCTTAGAATTTTACCCTGATCGAGAATATATATACTTTATAGGGTCGGAAATGGATATTTCGATGAGTTACAAACGGAATGACAAAATTAATATACCCTCCATACTATGGTGGAGGGTATAAAAATCAGTCAAGAAATGCAGTGAAAGGAACAACAACTCTTTTTCAAATCCCTGCTGGATTGGATGACTTTTTGACACAATAGACATACTATCTTTCGAGGATCATCGGCGTAAAATCGAACTAAATGAAATATGTGAAATACATATGGGCACTTCCGCAGTTACTTAGACGACTTTCAGAGACAAAATCAAACTTTAAATGTTAAATAAATAAAAAACAAATCAATTTTTTTTCAAATCTCACTGACGCGACTTCAAATATACATGACTTTAGACATCATTGCTAATAATGGGAAAACTCTGTGATTGTGTGAATATTGTGAACTTCTCATATTCTTTACATGAATAAGAGATATCAAGCATTATTATTGACTTTCAAAATTTGGCATATCCTTTATTTGCGAAGGATTTTTCTCGATCACGCACGCGACGTAACTCACGCGACATTTTTGATTTTGCAGTTTTTATTTCTGCAGCGTCTGCACCATTAACATAAAATCGGGCGAAAATATGTATGGGGGCTATATCTAAATCTGAACTGATTTTTACAAAACTTAGCTCACATCATTCCAGAATTATTTCAGTACCCTATGCTAAATTTTGTGCAAATCGAATAATATATAGGGACTTTGGTGCACTATTTACCTAAAATCGGACGGAAATATATATCGGAGCTATATCTAAATCTGAATCGATTTTCACGAAACTTAACACACATCACTCTAGATATAATTTAGTACGCTGTACCAAATGTATTACTATTTAGAACACATTAGTACGAATTATCGAAATTTCCTACATACCCCAATCCTACACCCCAATAATGATCTTAACTCCAAATTTCAGGATTCCAGCTCTATCGGTTAATCCAAGCTTCAAATTATTCCAAAGTTAGTACACATAGGTTCGAATTTTCAAAACTACCTATATCATACAATAAATGCAAATCTTTTTTCCCGATTTCAGGATTCCAGCCCCAACGGTTCACCCAAATCCAAATTGACCAAATTTATTACACACTAATACGAATTTCGAAAACTTCCTACATAACCCAACCATACACCCCAACAGTGATACTAAAATCAAAATTCATGATTCCAGGTCTATCGATTCACCAAAATCCAAATTTTGTAACAATTTGTAACACTTTAGTACATGTTTCCAAAACTAAATCCATACCCCAATCCTACACTCCAAAAGTAATATTATTTCCAAATTTCAATGATACAGCTCTAACGGTTCACCCAAATCCAAATTGTACCACATAATAAAGAAATTTCCAAAACTATGTACCTATCCCAATCCTATACTCAGACGGTAATGATAATTGCAGGATTTCAGCTCCATCCGTACTTCCAAATTAAAATTGTACCAAAATAGTACTTTTACCATATAGTACTTTTCGTATACATGAGTACACACTTCCAAAACCACCTCTTTATATCGACCCTACTTCACTTCAAGACAGGCATAACTCAAAAACACGATTTTGCAGAAAATGCGTTTTAAGTTCTGCAGCTTCTCGATTAGAGTATGTAAGAGATATTCGTATGAATATTTTACACAATATGAGGTCTATTATAGCGAACAATCGCGCATCTTTAACTCGATAATCACGTTTTTTGAGTTATGCCGCTCTTGCAGCAAATGAGCGATATAATAATGACCTATAGAACGACTCCAAAATCGGACAAAAGTACAGTTTTCAGTTCGTGGTACCCCCTAAATATCATATCAACATTACCAAAAATTATAGACATCGTCCTTGACCATAATCGGAACTTCACATAGAATTTCATCTGCCCACATATGCCCCAGAATACAAATTTTGTCTCTTTTTACACAAAAGTCTGGGTCCATTTGATCCGCTAAATATGCTTATTCTATGTTCAGACCCGTCTTTCTGTATAGAAAATTGTGGCATCTAGAGCGACCATTAAAGCAAACAAAAATAAAGTTGGTGTCCCAAAAACAATGGGGTCCAGAACCCATCCTAAATGCAAAATTTCGTGACGATTAGTACATAACACATGTCTAGAGTGACTCAGCTAGTCGAGATGTGACGATCGGTGTACTTAAAGGTGGGTCTAGGATCAATATTTCGCGGCGTTACAAACTATTGGGGCTGCAAGAAGCTATAATACCCTGACAACATAGTTGTGTAGGGTATAAAAAGAACCGCTAAGATCTGATCCGATATGAACCATTTATTTATTAATTTATAACCTTTTTGTCTCCTTGAAATGAAGTTCCCTCATATATATTGCACTAAGTCCGATTGCTCGAAACATATCCTGTTTCAATTTTTCTTATATCACATCAATCATAGTAAAACGCTTCCTTTCATCAGTTTCTTCATTTACGATGACTGATCCACGTTTTTGGCCAAAATCTTACAAAGAAGAATTGATGTGGTGACTGATGCGTTATAATGGTGTAAAATCCATGATTGTTGTTTTCACAATCCTGATTGCTACGCTCAAACGGTGCATAACTTTTATGTAGTATTTCTTATTGACCGTACGCGCTTGTGACCATAACTCATGATGCACTACGCCAATGCA
This sequence comes from Musca vetustissima, assembly GCF_032173495.1. Lineage (NCBI taxonomy): Eukaryota > Metazoa > Arthropoda > Insecta > Diptera > Muscidae > Musca > Musca vetustissima. The sequence goes on from NW_026872747.1 coordinate 56,226, forward strand.
GTCGTTTTTCGGTCACCTTCTCGGCCATTCTTAAATCATTTATTATATATATATATTCGTATAACGACCATATAGTCTGTGGCATCTAAAGTTATAAGTGAAATTAGCAAATTTCATATTTCCTAAATTCCGAGTTCGAAGAAAATCTATTCCATATTCCAATGCATCTCAAGTTTTCCCTGCTTCGAAGGTCCTTTGTATTTCTTTGCTTTTCTTAATAGGACCTAACAATTAGTTCTGTATCTTCCACAGCATCCAATTTGTCATGACAATAATTTTAAGTTTACCAAACGAAAAAAGCAGAAAATAAAATAAATACCCCACATATATCTTCTCATTGAAAGTTGTTTTCATTACTTTATTTTTAATTTATCATCTGGCCGCACTTTTCTGTACTTTTTTCACGTTCATTCTTCTTCCTTTTTGATGAGTACTTTGTGTTTATTTTTCATCTTGGCAGAAGAAGTGGAAGAGGATGATGATGACGATGATGAAAATAAAATATATAATGAAAACTCATTTACATAACCAAGCAAACAACTACAGCTGGCAGTGCAAAAGCATTTTTCTTACATCCTTCAAACAAAACACGGGGTTGACATTAAGGACATAAAATGAGAAAAGATTCAGCCTGGTCCGGCCAACTGCCTTCCAGGGTTGGCCAGCTTTGATATAAAAAAGTAAAATAAAAGAAAGCAAAAAAACGCTATTTAAGCATTTCGCTAATAGCAAGACAACAACAGCAACAACTCAGCAGCAAGAATAAAACTTTCTTGTTACCGGGTCACTTGTTTTGGGTAATTTTCTTACTTTTTTTGCTCTTAATTTTTCGTTTTTGTTGGTGAGTTTCCACCATCACTCTTTTCAACCCACACCGCAAGGCAAAATAAAGCAGCCACTCCAAACCTCATTCAGCAGTGATTTCTTTATAGGGCTACCAGGCTCCATGGTAACTCTTAAAAAAGTACTTTTATGAAAGGACATTTATTTTTTGTTGTTTTTGTTTATTTTCATTTGCAGCTGTAGAGTGAGCGAGGAAAAGCGCTGGAGACTGGGGTTTTCTAAAGAAAGTTCTTCTTCTTCGTTTTTTAAAGAAATTTTGAGTCCTTTTATTACAAGTTTTTGATCTTTGATGACATGTTTTTGTTGTTGTTGTTTTGTTTTTCTCATTTTAAAATAGTATCCTGGCAATAATTTGGAATACGAAGAATGAGGGTTGTATGCGAGTTTGGACAATACTTTCCATGGAAATGGGTGGCATTTTAATTGCTTCAATTGCGGGGCATTGGGTGTACGGAGGGGGAGGGTGCGAATGGAATGATTTGATGTGACAGCATTCTCCTTTGAGTAATTAGTTATAACGCACTTGAGTTTCTGATATCTTGGTTTGCTTTAAAAAGGAAAAGTTTCGTTTTTGGTAAATTTAAAAGTCTATATGAATTCTATACCTAATTTGAAATCAGTTTCAAATCATAATTGTTTCATCGCCATTGCAAGAAAATAATTCTTATTAGTAAACCATAGAAGTTCTAGTTGTCGAAATCACTTATGTACCGGCGCTAAATTGATAACTTCTAAATCATTTGTAATATGTTGCTGAAATTTTGCACAAAATCTGTATATACCTATAGGAGTTAGTGGACAGAATATGCACCAGATCTGATCATGTTTTGATAACGCTCCCATATAACGCCTCTCCCAATTTTCGGTATCTTAAGGATATCGTTTTAAAAAAAGTGGAAAATATATTAATTTTTAATTTGGATTAGAAAAAGGGTAGTTGGAGAAACTAGGCAACATCTATTGGTTTTAGCCATAAGTCTATGGGCAATAGACTTGTAGGCTCAAACGGACAATTGAATATATCGTGTGTGTGTGTGTATCGAGCGGGCTTGTCAAGAAGAAACTTCTCACTGTCCGAGTTAATGCACGAATTTCATCGCGTTCGATATCGACAATCTGTTGACTTCTAGGGCCTGAAGTCCTGCAAGATGTGTCGCGTAGGTGAATCTGCCAGCACTGTGCGACGGTTGGGATGACAGGGCAGATATCATGCTAGCAGGAACGGTCTAGTTAACAAGACATTATGGTGCTTGACTGACAGTCTCCTCATGGAGGTGATCGACGCTCGTCATCTGGACACATCCGTTTGCAATTCGGAATACATTATTTTGTGTTGTTTGCAAGGAACTCCATTGTGTGAAGTCCAGACTGGGACAGCATAATTAAGGATGAAATGGTCAATGGCGTCGTACATCGTTACCATCGCTTCCTTATCCTTGCCCCAGGAGGAGCCAGTCAAAACATTCAGAACATTACTCCTAACATTGTCGGATTTTCGGTTTATGGACGGTGGGGATGCGCCTACCTTCAATGGCAATATGATGTTCTAAATTGACTTCTCGCGTCCAGGATGTGAAAAGTGGCACAGTAGACTTTGCAGCGGATAATTTTAGATTGGGTCCCCGAAGAAATTGGCATTGATGGCTAAATAGTTTGGAAATTTGTGCACTCAATAACAATGCCGGAAAAAGTGGTACAGTCATCGGCGTACGAAACCACTGAAACATCTACTGAAGGAATGGGGAATTTCGCAAGATACATATTGAACAAAATGGGAGATAGGGCACCGCCTTGCGATATTAAGGTAATTGGCAAGCCAACGTTTCACACGAACGCTATCACTCGAAAGGGTAGAATTTGAACGCCTTGAACAGATATATGGCTGCCACAATGTTCCGTTCAGGTGATCATCGCTGATTGAGGCCATTCGTCTGAACCAAGGGCTTTGGATAACATGGATTTAAAGATAAATTGGCATCAGAATGTTGGATGTTATTGAAGGAACTATCAGTTAGATTTTTATTTTTTTGGAACCAGGTACGAGTGCACTTCGTAAAGTTCTTAGCCTAGTACAAAAGCGCTGTTTAACAAGTGTTCATAACAGAGATGGAAGCTTCGAAAACACTTAACTTTTTTCTGTTTATACCCCGCATTTTGTGCTAGGCTAAGAATTATCCGAACTGCCCACGTAGACTCTTAATTGTAGACCATAGCCGCTTGGAATTTATATTGTAATGTTTAAGGTGCTCTGATCATTTAGAGCGCCTATGCTCAAGAAGTAAAACATCTATTTCAGCCCTTATATGCGGGATTCTCTCATCAGCAGGGTATTCGGTACGAAGTTGGTCTCGTTGCTGTGCCAATCTGAAGGCCCTGGATTGATAGTTTGGTCTTATTAGAGGAATTCTACCCGCGGGAAAGAAGCGTTTTAAGATTAATTTCACGAAATATCCTTTCACGAAATCAGATTGGTCTATCTGGTTCGCAATAAGAATACCACCAGGATCATTCGGAAGTTGAGAAAACCATATCTCATGAAATCGCCAAGAACAATTTTATTATCTCCCGGCAGCAGATTAACGAACTGTAGTTCGCTCTGATGTCAATAAATAACTCATTTCATATAATTATATTTACAAATATTATACAAAACAGGATATGACTAATTTGTCAAAAATTTTCATCAAGTCTGTTGCACAAACATTTTTGAACTCAAAAGGGAATAAGTATTGGCTATATAATAAAAGTGAAATCGAAATCTGAGTAATGAAAAAATTGGAATTTTATACTTTGATGTTTGACTTTCGGGCCGCTATCGATATCTACCACTGTGCGTCGTCGGCTTGTTTGTGTAGACCAATGACTTGACGTAGTTACTCAAAAAAGAAGGGCTAGAGGCGTCATTACTCGAAAGAGGCATACAAATTATATGGAGCTTCTTGCCACCGTCATGTTGCAACCACATGCTGTCCATGTCCATATCTTCCAATTCAGGCCAAAAATAATCAGTGATCATGGCGACGAAAATGTATGGTCCAATGTCTATTGGTATTCAAACCCCACTACGTGTAAATTTTCACTTAAGGGAACCCCCTCCATTCTCGATTTTAATTTTTCAAGATTTTCAATGGGCTGGTAAATGAATACAAATGCTTGTTAAGGTTTGTAACTTTGCACATATATGTATGAAGATTTAAATAGGAAGAAAAATAATTTACAAAAACATTTTGTTATTGTTTTGTTGTTGTTTTTTGTAATTAAAGAAAAGTCCTTATTTTTGATGGCGGGCATGATAACTCCTCACTGGAACATCGGAATCCGAAAATTCCAACGGTGTTAGAAAGAGTACATGTCTGGCTCTCGTATGAACTAGGATTATTGACTTCGCTCTAAAATTAACAAAATGGTGGACCTTTGAAAAAATATTTTTGGAAAATCGCCGATTTTTTACCAAAAACCAAGTTAAAAAATAAGGAAGATCTTCACCGATTGGCTTTATCCTAGTTCATACACACCCAGAGAAACGTTGCAAAATTTGGAACCGATTGGATTATTAGTTTTTGAGTTATCGTGCCCGCCATTCGCAAAAAAATGTTTAGAGAAAAACGCGTTTAAAGTTTGAGAAGTCCTTTAGCCGTCACTTGATGCTGACACAATAAATCGGCTATATCTTCAAGAGATCTTGAGATTTTCACTTGAAATTTTGTAGAGACATTCTTTAATCAGTGTAGATTCGAATTATATCAACAAAAATTTTGACCCTGAGAATGGGGGGGTCCCCTTAATCATTAACGCATTTTTTGGATTGACTTTTTCTGGATATAATGATCCCCCTTCAACTGATTTCAGTTTATATTTATACACATATATCGTCCGATTTCTTGTAAATGGTTCACAAAGTTCAGAGAACTGCCCAGTTGACACTCATTGCTACCATATACAATATTGTCTGATTGTGAGAGAGATTCAGTTTTATCACGCTATTCAGCGGAATCTTGTTATTTTTAACCATATTTCCGACTTTTTTATGCAAAGACTATGAAATGGATTCTGTCTTAGTAAAAATTTGCGAAATTTTACCTAAAATTCATACTAGATTTTTAGAAGTTTGAACAATTTTGGATTCTATACATCTGAACTCTAAAATAAATTAGTGAACTCTATCACACCTGCTTACAGAAATTCGTACCCCTAAATCAAAATCTAAAAACCACCACTCAAAAAAATCACAATTCAATTCACAAACCAAAAAATAAAAAAAAACTCAAAAATAGACGTAAAAATTTTATAGAAAACCTCCCAAAATGAAATCAAAATTCACACACATGCGCGACAAATTAAAGCATCAATTGAATAAAAAAATCAATGAACAACTACTACAACAACAGCAACAACAATAATAATAGAAACAGGACAAATCAAAAAGGATAATCACTGCCTTCGATGTTGCGAACACAATCAGTAACAACAAATAATAACAATAATAACTACACCAACAACAACAATGAAGATGACAATGATGATAATAACGACGACGACAGCAACAATAACAATGATGCGAATACTGATGTTTGATGATTATGACGAGAACGTGGACAACGTGAGCCAGCGAGGGAAGGGTGTTTACAAAATGAACCCATTACGCACGCCACCAGAATGGACGGGCGATTACCCCGTTATGGGCCACAACAAAACAACAGCGGCAAAAAAACCAAAAGGATGTAATAAAAAGGGGAATAAAAAATGGGTTGAAAACTGCAAATCATTCAAAAAAAATATTGTGAAATTCTAAACTCCCAAGAAACGGCAAACATTGTCAAGGACATGGGCACACCCATTGCAAAACACAGGCACACAAAAATTAGGGGTTATTTTAAAGTCACTAAAAAACCATGCGATTTTTTGCACCAAAAAATAGACACATTTTCACCCAAAAACAAATCCATAGTGAAAATAGACACAATGACAGCACAACAATGGGACATACACACAGCACCGACAAGAACAACAATACGAAATTCGCAATTCGTGCGTGGTTAATTGTTGCGTTTCCGATATGTCAGTAAATTTTTTAGTTCAGTTTTTCAGTTTTTTGAAAATAAAAATGACTGATGTTTTATTGATTATAGGGTTGAACACGACTAACGAAAGGATAAAAGGATAAACGTTTTGTGCTGCAGACACACACACGCTTTGGGCATGTGCCAGACACCGGACATACAACAACAACAAAAAAAGGATTTAAAATTGGTGTAATTTTTGCACAAAAATTTAAAGGATTTTTCTTCATGGTGTGCTGAAATGATGATTGTAACGTATTTTTCATGCACAAATGTTGGAAAATTTGAAGCGGGTGGTTTCAAATCCTGGTGATAGAGAGTATTGGTGGGTTAGTATTTTGTAATTTTGCAGATGTGTGATTTAGATTAACAACAGGTTAGACTTTTCAATATTTACTACCACCATTCGGTTTTAAAAGTTGGCATTAAACTCTTTCGGTTAGGGGTGTTTATTTAAAAGCAGGACTGCCGAACAGATTTCTGTCGAAGTCATGGACTTCGAAGCAATCTTGATTTGGTTTCATGTAAAATAAGATCCTAACGTAAAATTCACCATACAGAGGTCTGAGTGTGGCCGAAAACCCCAATTGATTTGACCGACTTCGAACGATTGCTACTGACAGTGATATTCTCGAAACTTCGATGAACCCGTTGACTCACAGACACAGCAAAATCGGTGAATATACAGACTTATTTTTTTACAATAAATATACGATTATCTGTCTACTGGGGGCGAGAGTTACTACTAAAATTTGAATATTGCTAATACTTCTCGGTTAGAAAAGGCTCTGATTTGGCATTTCGTGGTTTTGGAAAATGGCATACTGCCATAAAAAATTATCACCATATGTTTATGTTTTGAAATTGCCTCTATATAAAGGCTCGGTTCAATTATCGGTGTTGCGAGGGTTTAACCGCTTTTTCTAAACGAAAAGCCTTTAATTTGGTATTTTGGGGTTTTGGAGGCTTTGGATATATACCAATACTACAGCGCAGATATTGATCATCATAGGTCCACTTTTTGACATAGTGCCATAAATAAAGGTCCCTCAGCCTTTTATTTCGCATTTCCCAGTTATTGGTAAATTCAATCCTTCTCGACTAACTGCGTCGATCTAGACATGAATAACGCCAAAGATTAAGCCTGTTTTGTTAAAGATCGGTCAATATTTATCGCTGTTTAAAATAGTTAAATAGTTTGCTTTTAATTTGAAAGGTCGTAGCCCTTGAAATCTGTCTACTCCTCGTTATTACATCCTTGTAATAGTATGAGGCTGATAGATTTCAAAGGGTTTTTGTTTATCTTCTGCTTCTGCAACATTGGTATTATTTCTTGATTAACTTCGTTTGATCACTTGGGCTTTATTGTAAGCCACCGTACATATTGTTGTACAATAAAGGTAATATCGTTTACCGACTAAATAAATATCGGCATAGGTCGAACCTTTTTATACCCTACACAACTATGTTGTCAGGGTATTATATATTTGTGCAGCCCCAAAAGTTTGTAACGCCGCGAAATATTGGTCCTAGACCCACCTTTAAGTATACCGATCGTTATATCTCGACTAGCTAAGTCGATCTAGACATGTGTGTCCGCCCGTCCGTCGGTCTGTCCATTATAATTTGTAAACAAGATACAGGCCACAATTATGGACCAATCTTCACGAATTTTGCATGTAGGATGGGTTCTGGCCAATGAAGACCCCTATTGTTTTTGGGAAAGATCGATTAATATTTAGGGGATGAAATGGACCAAATACTAAATTTTTGTCGGTTTTTCTGGTCGCTCCAGAGGCCGCAATTATGGCCCAAACATCTTGAAATTTTCCATGGAGAAGGGGATTAGGCCAAAGAATAAGCATGCCTGTTTTCAAAAAGATCGGTCAATATTTAGTGGGTCAAATGGGCCCTGACTTTTGTGTGAAAAATGACAAAATTTGTATTCTATAGCGTATATATTTACACCTGAAGGACATAGACCAGAGAAGTTTATATTATATCCAAGAGGAGTGGTTGACCTTTAAATTAATACCAATTATATTGTTGTATGTGCTCGGATGTGGGAGTTACACCTAAATATTTACAGGTATCTCCGTATTCGTATATTATTTAGTAACCCGTTATAACTCTAGAGAGCGGAACTATAGCGCTGATCGCTTTGAAATGTTCCATGAGGTTCCAGTTATGGTCAAGGGCCTATAATTTTCGGTGATGATCAGATAATAATTTTGGAATGAAGTGGACCGAAAACTTAATTTTTTGTGTTATTATCGAGTCGATCTATAGACCACAAATGAAAGCCGAACATCACAACACAACCCACGGTGAAGGGAATCTGGACAATAGCTGTACTGAATACTCGTAATATTCGGAAAATATGTCAGTGTGAGGAAGAGTTGCTGTTTACCACTAATCGGGTAAGAGGGTGCAAATATCACGAATTATTGCCCAGGCTCGGAATATACATCCGCAGAAAATTTGAGTTCCGTGGTAGTTGTGTAGGGTATCGTATGGTCGGCCCCGTCCGACTATACTGCTCCGCTCACTGGTTTTTCAATTGTGTTTTATTTATTTCTTCTATTTTTGCTCACGAGTACGCATTGGGCGTATTGACTCTATCCTATTGCACTGTACCTGCCAACCACCCAAGTCCCTATAGTGCGGGCTTAACATATGTTTACTCCTGAAGAACATAGGCCGGAGATGTTGATAGTATATCTAAGAGTAACGGGGGATCCCCGACCAAATAATTAAAATGAATTATCGGTTAATATTGAGTGGTTCAAATGAACCGAGCGAGACTTTTGTGTGTAAAATAACAAAATTCGGATGTTATGACATAAATTTTCACACTGTGAAGACGTGATTCGGAAAATACAACAGGGCAAGAATAAGTGCAAATATCGCGAAATATTAGACTGCCTCGGAACAGTACACATAGTAGTATATTTACCAAATCTTAGTCAAGTCTGAAGATGGTATCCATCGGTTCAAAAAACCTTCAATCCGAAGATGGGGTATAAAGGGTAACTTCTTCATTTCTTGTATCTCACCACAGATGATCAACTCTTTCTTCTTCTCTTTATACCTCCACACAGATGTTAAACTTTCTTCAAAAATATACATAATACAAAACCAGTGAGACGAGCAGTATAGTCGGACGAGGTCGGTCATATGATACCCTACACATGTACCACTGAGCTCTATGTTTATGTGGAACTATATTCCGAGCCTGGGAAATATTAGCATTCTCTTCATCGATTAGTGGTTAACAACTCCTCTGCGGCATCAAGTAAAAATTTACTCCATAATATTTGATTTTTGTTATTTCACATCAAACATTTTGGTCCATTTGACTTGCTAAATATTGACCGTTCATTATCATGACAGCTATTTGAATTAGTTGATCGATATCCTGCCCCATGGACGATGCCTGATGTTCGAATTCAATTGAGCGACTAGAAAATCAGACCAAAATAAAGTTTTCGGTCCATTTCATCCACGAAATATCATCTGGTTATCATCGAAAATTATAGGGGTCGTCCTTGACCATTACAGGAACGTGATGGAAAATTTCCTAGCCATAAAAGCTGCATTACCGTCCTCTAATGGTAAAATATCAGAGTAAGTAGACCTCTGTAAATATTTACGTATTACTCTCAAAATCAAGTACGTACATCAATTGAAAGGTAACCAACTCCTCTTCGATATAATATCAACTTCTTGGGTCTAGGTTTTGTAATTTTTCACACCAAATTCTGAGTCCATTTGAAACGCTAAATATTGGTATCAAAACAAACAACTGTGGTCTGTATCGTGTTTACAAATTATAATGGACAGATGGGCGGAAAGACACACATGTCTAGATTGACTAATATTTCCCGACGTTACAAGCTCTTGGGGCTACACATATCTATGATACCCTGACAACATTGTTGTGTTGTGTTTTATTTACGTTTGCATTTGAAACCACGAAATGGATAACACTGTATAACAATTTCAATAGGGCCAAATAAATGATAAAACCAGTGAGCGGAGCAGTATAGTCGGACGGGGCCGACCATACGATACCCTACAAAACTACCACAGAACTCTATCTTTCTGTGGATTTTTATTCCGAGCCTGGGCAATATTTCGTAATATTTGCACCCTCTTGCCCGATTAGAGATCAACAGCTCTTCCTTACACAGAAATATTTTCCGAATATTTCTAATATTCGGTACATGTCCTTACACAGAAATATTTTCCGAATATTTCTAATATTCGGTACATGTCCTTATTCCACTCCCAGTGAGCTGTGTTGTAATGTTGACCAATCTTTATCAAAACAGGCATGCTTATTCTTTAGGCCGATCCCTTTCTCCACTTGAAATTTTGCGACGTTCGGGCCATAATTGTTGCCTCTAGAGCGACAAGAAAAACCGACAAAAATTTAGTATTTGGTCCATTTCATCCCCTAAATATTAATCGATCTTTACCAAAAACAATAGGGGTCTTCATTGGCCAGGACCCATCATACATGCAAATTTCCGTGAAGATTGGTCAATAACTGTGGCCTGTATCGTGTTTACAAATTATAATGGACAGACGGACGGACGGACACACATGTCTAGATCGACTCAGCTAGTCGAGATATGACGATGGGTATACTTAAAGGTGGGTCTAGGACCAATATTTCGCGGCGTTACAAACTTTTGGGGCTGCACAAAGCTATAATACCCTGACAACATAGTTGTGTAGGGTATAAATATTACATTTCATCCAATTCGGAAATATAAGAGACCCGTTCCTTTTTCACAATAAGTCATGGACAGGCGGAGGGTGGGCATGCATAACTTGTATTAAAACCGGTACAACTTGGCGGTCCAGTAATCTAGTTCGTTTGAAAAATTTACGTTCTATATAACACCAAGTAGAGGATCCGTCAAGTGGCTGTTTATACTTCAGCGAAGAGGAAAGGGTGTCGCCAGTGTACCACTACCACCACAAAATAAAAAGGGGTTGACTAGCCATAGCCGCTGTTGCGAATAATCATGGTGACGGCGACGATAATCTTCCGATGATAATGATGTTGGTACTCTGGTAATAATAGTAATGGTGATTGTAAGAGGCCATATAGGCTTATGTACGACATTCACGCATACATATGTGTAGTGTGAACGTATATGAGCGGATATTGACCAGTCGGCAGTACATATGTATGGGGGAGTGTGAGGTTTATTTTTTGCACACACACACAACAACAAAAAACTGTTTGCGCCTGGCACATGAAAGGGGTTGATTTTTGTTAGCGTTGGCGGTGGTTGTGGTGGTATTGTTTACTTCCAGTTGTATCCTTTATCCTAAACGTCACAGACACATAAGTGGAAATCGTATGTTTTTGACTGGTGTCATTTAACTCTTACGTAATGGATGTATCATATGTAGGCACACACACATTCAAATATATGTGTATGTGTGTGGGTTTACAGGACATTTTCAATCCTCTCAGGGTTTCCATAGTTTGTGGGATGCCTTGTCAAATGTTTTCTGCTTTTTTTCGAAAATGTTGAGGGTGTTTGTTTTGATATTCTTTTTGCATTAAAACTCAAATCGCCTCAAGAAAAGTGGTGGTGGTGGATTTCATTTTTGCTGTTTTTTATAGAAATTTCTGTTGAATTTTTCCTTTCATTTTTTTTTTCTGTGAAAACTTTTACCAGGTCTTTTGTTTCACATACATATTTGTTGTTTTATTTTTTTGTCGGCACGTGCGTTTCAGTTTTTTTGATTCACATTTCACTGTTGATGTTTGCTGCAGCAGTTTTAGTTGTTGTTGTTTCAGTTTTTGCGGCCAAATACGCCATTGAGGGGAGCTGTAATTTGTTTAATCTTCTTAGTGATTTTTAGTCAAAAAAAGAAGAAGCGTTTTCATTGTGTGTTGTTTGGAAAATCGGTTTGTTTAGATACTTGGAAATTATTTTGGGGGTAAATTCAAATAATATTATGAAATGATATGAAAAGTGTAGCTCGTTCTGTTCGCAAAAAAAAACTAGAGATATCCTAACAGATGTATGCTATGAAATTGGAGATGTATGAATGTTGTAGGGCTTATTTCAGAAATTCATATTACATTGCATTTAATGAAATACCTGATATGTACCAAATTAACCACGGTATTTTATTTAGTATGCATTGAATGTTTAAATAATAGAATTTTGTTTGATATGTGCCAAACTATCTACCAGTAATTATTGGTTAGGGTTTTTAGTAAATTTCACTGAAAGATAAAACAATTTGGATTTTATTTACTTAGAAGATTGTATTGTCCAAACACATTGTCGAAATATTTTTTTCACTGCAATTAAGACACCTCCAATACAACAGTTTTAAACGCTTCAGCAGGATCTTATTGCGACAAAACTCTTTGACCACACAATTTTATTGATTTGCGGCAATAAAAACAATTACTGGTTTCATATCTGTTTCACGGATTCCACATTTTGACCGGTTTTTGCATTTCCCAATAGACTTCAGTAAAACAATTTGTGTTGTTCCACTCAGAACTGACCGTCTTGTTTAAGCGGAACCTTCGCCAAATGACAAGTTCTGTGTAAGAAGTTTTTGTTCAAGATTTCATGATTTGGGAATTGGTTCGTCTTTGAAGTTCAAGCTCATTCAAGATCCTAGGCGCATTACCCAATTCAAATGACTATATTTTAGCATTACGAAGTAGCAGCATTTTGGCAATCTGGGACCAATATGAGGTCTGATCATAAAAACGTTACTTTTTATAACCTTCTCCACACTGTGGTACAGGGTATTATGTCTTTGTGCATAACAGGCAAAAGGAAACGATATAGACCCATGGTTTCTTTTGAGAATATGCATAAAATCACTTTCTGATGCGATTTATGCATGTTCGTCTGTCGTCCGTCTGCACATCCATATATTTTTGTGAGCAAAGTACAAGTCGAATTTATGATCCGATTTTGAAGAAATTTGTTACAGGTCACTTATTTGGCCCAAGGACGAACCCTATTGAAATTGGGGAAAATTGGTTCAGATTTTGATATATCTCCCATGTATAGTTTCGCCTGATTTTATGTAAATGGTGCACCAAACTCCCAATATTGGTCCAATTGAGACAAAATTTAGTCCCATTTTATGTAAAGGGTGCACCATATATGCTGTTCTATTTGTTGTTGAAATCGGTTCAGATGTAGATATGTTTTTGTCCGATTTTATGCAAATGTGGCAAACGGAGGAACATATTTCTGTTCGCTTTACATGAAATATTGCATAGCATATTGGATTTAAGTCATTTCAGGTTTAGATATAGCATCCATATATATTTTCATCCGATTTCATCTAAATGGTGTAGCAAATAACTAAAGTTTATCCGATTAGTACGATTTAGTGCACAACGTACCAAATGGAACCTAGAATAACGTTGCTCCAATATGTTCATTTATATATAGCACTATACATATTTAGCTTGATTTTATACAATTGATCATAAATTTCAGAATGGTATGTGTATGGGTTGTTTTAATTTAGTTCAAATATCTATGTACTTCACACAGTTAATTTCGTCCGATTCCATTTCAATGATCCCCCAAAGATGCTATATCTATTCTATCTAAAGGATATTGTATATATGAGCATCTTATGCACGTACCCAAAGTTGGGAAGGGTATCATATAGTCGGCCCGTCCTACTTTTGAAATTTCCTTACAGGTTCAATCTAAGTGTGTACAAGTTTGATATTTCAGTTACTCAAAAGACGACTTATCGACGCTTTTATTTATTACACTGTACAACAAGATTTTTCGGAGTAGAAATTTTCTTATTAGGATGAAAGCCAGTAACGATTATATTAAGAACCCAGCAGTTCTGAAGTTCATAAGGGAAAGCTTTATATATTTTTGTGCGGCCACTGCAGGTAATAATTAGCATGTCATTTCTTCAGCCAAATCGAATGAGGAATATTTTTTTGTAAAATATATTATTTTTCTCCCTCTAGTCCTTGTGCTTTTTTGTCCTTATTTTCTTTCTTCTTATCAAAAAGGTTGCATAAAATTTAGATAGGGCCTCCAAAGACATGAAATCGAACTTTTATGCATATCATTTCAAAGTTACCAAAATTGATAATCACATCGAATTTTCCAACCCCAGTCCATGAGTTATATTTTGTGTGACCTTCCACACATCCATACCTATACATTAAAAACCAGTTAGGGGAGCAGTATAGTCGGACGGGGCCGACAATACTTCCGGATATTTGCACCCTCTTGACCGACTAGAAGTCAACAAATATTACTAATATTCAGTATAGCCTTTCAAATTACTTGTCCAGATTCCCTTCACAGTGGGTTGTGTTGTGATGTTCGGCTTTCAATTGCGTCCTATAGATCGACTCGAAAAAAACACAAAATTTTAAGATTTCGGACCATTTCATCCCAAAATTATTATCTGATCATCACCGAAAATTATTATGTCCTTGACCAAAGGTGGTCATATATTTCCACCCTCTAGTGTGGTAATGGGTTACTAATTAATATCTGAATACGTAAGCACCTGTAAATATGTATGTGTAACTTCCACATCCGCGTACGTACGACAATATAATTGGTATCAATTTAAAGGTCAACCACTCCTCTTGGACATATTATCAACTTCTCGGGTCTATGTCCTTCATGGGTAAATACATACGCTATGAGATACAAAATCTGTAATTTTTCACACAAAAGTCAGGGTCCATTTGACCCGCTAAATATTGAACGATTTTTATTAAAACAGGCATGCTTTTTCTTTGGCCCGATCCCCTTCTCCATGTAAAATTTCGTGATTTCCGAGCCATAATTGCGGCCTCTGGAGCGACCAGAAAATCGCACAAAAATTAAGTTCACTTCATCCCCTAAATATCAACCGATCTTTACCAAAAGCAGAACCGGTCCTACATGCAAAATTTCGTGAAGATTGGTCGATAACTGTGGCCTGTATCGTGTTTACAAATTATAATGGACAGACGGACGGACACACATATCTAGATTGACTCAGCTAGTGGAGATATGACGATCGGTATACTTAAAGGTGGGTCTAGGACCAATATTTCGCGGCGTTACAAACTCTTGGGCTGCACAACAACATAGTTGTGTAGGGTATAAATATAAAATTGGACACTTTTTAGAAATATACCAAAAATTGCAATAATTTTACATTCATTCCTTTTTAGGATTTGATGTTTCAAATTCGTTCGGTAATCTTCCAGTACCTATTAACCATATATTTTAGTAAATCCTAAATATATCAAAGTTCTTACACATTTTTTCTCGGGTTTCCACAACTATCAAATCGTCAATATATCATACCACCAAGGGCTTTCTACAACAAAAATACCATACGATCCTTTCAAGCATTACCTCAACCCCAACAGCAAACACACAGATATAGTTACAAACAAATTCTAATAAAAATGAAACAGTTTTTCTACAAAAAATAACCCCAAAAAATCAATTGAATTGAATAATGTTTTGAAATTTGTTTTGTTTCTGGCATTTAAAACAATAGCCAGAGTAGAAGGGAAGGACTGCAGTGAGTATTGTTTGTCACTGCACGAAATGCTGTAACATGAAACATTGCAGAGAAGAGTAACAGAAAAGACGAAGGCCAAAGGTTATCACGGTGACACACACTGATGTGAACAAATGGTTTACCCAAAATCATGCATAGTTTTGAAATTGGGAGATGCAGCTGCGCTGGAAAGGAAAAACTTTCGAATATCAAAAAAATCAAAGGATGGAAATTTATATAATTTTTGTAAAATATTACAAATATTTTTGCGATTTTAAAACTTTTGGCATTTAATGATTACAATTTGCCAAAACAAAATTACTAAAACATTTGAAATTTTAAGTGGAAATGGTGATTTTTCCCGATTATTTTTTTTCAGTTATGCACCAAGAAGAGTATGTAAAGAAAAGAAATCTACACTACTTAGTGTATTTACAAAAATAACTCTCTTGAAAAAATAGCAACCGAACTCATTTGTACTAAACATCGTTGTATGGGGGCTACCCTAAAATGTGGACCGAATTTAAAAGCCTTATCTGAAATATTGTTATCTCAATCGAGATTTCAATATAGCTTATGGAGTCTCTGGTGGATATTTCGAAGTTTAGTAAAAATCTAAAAATTTTTAAAAATTCAATTTATTAGTTTTATACATATTATAAACTCCACTGCAGATGTTACAATTGAATAGGTTCATCGATATTACTTGAAGTCCTTTTCCCAGCGAAATTCTATATCAAAGAAATCCTATCATATCTTTTATAATAGATGCAATAAATAAATTGACAAAAATATCTAACAAATATGTATGGGAAAAATAATGATTCAACAACCTCTATGAAAAGAGCAAAACAACAAAACATAATCATTATCCTTTCCCTTTTTGGTAATTCTTATACAACAAATGGTCAGTAAAATTGACAGTAGTCCAGTCGAATGAAGAAGATAATGGCGGCAATGGTGATGGTGGTGGTGTTACGAAAAAAATGTGCAGTTGTTATCGGCAAATTTAGTTAACCCCTCTTCATCAGCCCTATCCTATTCACAACGTTACCTCGATCATGTAACGGTGGACACAGAGAATATTCCACCCTTAACTCTATCGGCCACTGTTTACTTAACTGGACACTGGCCAGTGAGAAGGCAGCGATATTCGATGCAACAATAATAACAACAGCTGGCCACTGGTCATCGTCATCCCATAAATGTTACAAATGGCAAAAGGATACAGTTACGCGCCAATTTCTATATGTGTCTTTTTATATGTATGTGTGTAGATATATTACAACAAGCCTTCCTCTAATGCTTCTCATCGAAAGAGTATGAGAACTATGGTCGGTGTGCTATCATTTCGTGTCTAACGAAGAAAACAATTACGCAAAAAAAAAACACAACATGCTATACTCGAATGCGTGTATTGGCGATAAAGACAACAACAACAGCAGTATGACCAACTCACACACATATTAATTCAATTTGATATAAACGAAAGGATGATGACCATGAGTAGTTAATATGCGAACGATAAAAAGGCCTCCTCCACTGTCGAAACGCACCCATCATGAGTTGGCAAAGGATTTCCTTTTTTTCGAATCGTTGCGAGTATTAATGGATTTTCGATATAACACCGTTGTCCTTGTCTATTTATAGCCAGCCGACATTTGTTTCATTATGCGTTTTATGTTCATTTCTTATGATTGACGTTTCCATTCCGATCCATGGACATTTCGTGTTGTTGGAAATTGTTATGTTTTAGTTTTGTGCTCCCAAACCTCAAACAAATTTTAATGAATCATAAAGTGTTATATTTACCAATCATAAATGAAAGTGAAGATAGACATGTTTACATCTAAATGCGGATGGGATTGTTTCTTTGAATATGAAGTTATGAGCTTTGATGAATTTGCAAAAACGATTCATTAATAAATCACGAAATGTTAAGGTGCAAAATGAGACTTCAATTAAACGAAAGGTGATGAACGCTTTTTCATGTTTAGTATAAATATAATGTTTATATTAAATCAAACAATAATATTGCAATGTATAAACAGCATTTAAAAAACAGAAATGAAAGGTCCGACAGTATGGTACCCGTTTCCACGACTGAGGGGTCTATATTCTAGACTTCGTTTGGATATCTATACAAAACCTAAAGTTGTTTGGACAGCTGTTCAGAATTTCCTGGCAACATTTACATCAATAGAATATATATATATATATACACGATTCTACTTTTATCAGTTGCAATAGGGTTTGTTTTATATCACAATTGGGTAATAATAGTGATTTTAAGTATATCCTTGGAAGTAACTATGGGTATGTCTTGTTTCCTTCTCCACTTTCAATACAAATGCACAATACAACATAATACAAATCTATGCACTATTTTGTGACAATGAGTCACATTTCAGGCCTCTAAATAGAATAAATTATATTATCCATTCAGTCTATGGAAATATAAATCCTTACAGACTAGATTATTATATAATCTAGTTTACATTTTACTTCCTATCCCACATCCGATCGTACATATCGATATAAACATCAGTATAAAGGTCAGTAGTTCATCATTCACACATTCATACTTTTTATCGAACAATATTATTAGAGAAACAGTTATTTTTTTTTGGAAAGCCATAAGACCAAAAACATACCTTAACTGGTATAGGACCTTTATATGGGCGTTACGCCAAAAAAATGAACATTTTTTCGTCAACTTGTCTTTTATCCACTGAAATCCTGATATGGCTATATTAAGCCACATTTTTTGTAAAAAATCGGCTAGGAACATAAAAATGACTAAAATAGCTGAAAACTTATTAATATGTCGAAATATGTACTAAAGGGTAATAGTTTAGCTAATATCTTTTAGGCAAAACTGATTTAAACAGGTCACCCTCGTTTCGAGTTTTATTAAAAAAAAAAAAACTTGGATGATTTTGCGGATTTAGGTGTAGGACCGAATATCCAGAGTATGCTCAAATTGGCAAAAAATAATATATTTTATATTTTATATAGTTATGGGCCACGGTTTAAAACGACCTGAGGTTAAAGTCAAAATTTCAATTCAATTAATCAGAAGGAAATGGTAATTAGAACGAAAGTGTGAAAAATAGTAACTTGAAGATGACTATTTCAACAAGATATGATTTAAAAAAAATGCGGAACCTAGCGCCAAGCAGTGTCTTGATATTTTGCGACCGTCCATGAGCTCCATATTGCACATAATTTCATACAAACTTTGCAGATAGAAAATATCGGACCACTGCTTCTGGTAGCTCCCCAATAAAATGGTCAAAAACCTATTATCTTTACCAAGCCTACATAAAGTCCGAAGATGGGACCCATTGGTCCACTCCTTCTGATACCCTCCCACAAAGGGTCTACATTTTCTATATTTATAAATCCAATATTTGGCGAATGGAGTGTCCGATTTGATCCAAATTTTGCACATCGTAAAATTTCTTTCAAACTCATATATTGTAGATGTAGATAGATGGGGAAATCGGTCCACTTCTCTTGGTACCTCCCCCACAAAATGTTCAAAACTGTACTGAAAATGAATTTTCAGCACTCCTTCTAGTGGCAAACATTTTGAATACTTGTATATCTCATATGGAGCGAACGGAAAATCCAATTTCATTCAAACTTCACACATCGCAATATTTTTAACTGGCCTAGATCGAATCTAATGAAGGGACTGATTGGTGCATTCCTCTTTAGTACCTTCCCCACAATAGATCAACATTTAAAAAATGTCCCAATTCAATAACAATAGAATGGAATGTCCGATTTAATGTCAAATATGCACATCGCAATACTTCTTTGAAATTTAATCCAATTCGGAAGCTGGGACCCATCGGTTCACTCCTTCCGGCACTTTCCACAAAAACAGTCGAAATGTCGCTGAAAATTCATTTAATAATATCATACTAACGGACTCTCCGATTTGAACAACACTTTCAAACCTATTCCTTCTAGGCCCTTCTGGGTCCTTCCATACAAAGTGTCAACATTTTTAATTCAATATCAAGATAATTAAATGTCTGTTTTGATATAAACTTTGCAAATCGTAATATTTTCCCAAACCTACATGAAATCCTACGATGGGATCTATTTTGAATGTGTTCTTCTTTCTGGTAGAATCCCAAAACCCATATATGTGATATTTATTTTTTTTATTTTATAAGCCCATTGGATAAAAAATCGGATCTCTGGCCTATAGTGTATAATAGGAGGGGTTGCAATATATGCTCAACATTTGAAACTATTTGAAACTCTAATGTACAACGTAGCCTTACAAAACCATTTCTAGAGACTCAACATTGGATATGCAAGGAAGCATATCCATTCCCCATCCAAGTCTTCAGATTAAAGGCAATCAGAGAGTCTGGTTGTAATTAATCAAACTATATCGATAATACTGTTTAACAATTAAAAAAAACACTGTATAAATATTTATCTTTACCAAAGTATTTTGAAGGTATTGCATTGTCATAGTTCCCACTAATTGATTTTATATGCACTCCTTTAAGCAATTACATCATATCGATCTCATATAAAATCTCATAAAATTAGGATGATCGGTAAAAATACCCTTTATTTCAGTATCATGGATCTAATATATGAATTTTATTCTCTTTTTTAAGTTTCATAGATTTTTTGTATATATTATTTTAAAACAATGTTCCATCTTCCTCAAATTTTTTTTATCCAACTCTAATCATTTCCTAAAACATAAAATAAAACATTTTCCCCATGGAATAATACTTCCTATGGACATAAAAAACTTCGATACTATATTTAAATTAAGAGACTTTTTTGTCATGTTCTTGAAAAAGAAATGAACTTGAATTGTATTTCAAATATTGTCACTTTTAGTATAGCACGTGTCGCTATAGATCATTTTTTGTGCGGCCCTTCTTTCTCCCCCCAAATAATCGTCAATGAAGTTTTCCCCCACAAAAAAAGCAATATATCTTGCCGTACGATTAAAGAAAAACTACAACGGAAAATAATATTTATTTTATATTACTATAAAACATTTAGTCTTTTAAGCGTCCATATGAAACCATATTCCACAGTTTATTGATAAAAAAATTTTATAAATAAAGAAAGAGAGCGAAAAAAAACTTTTTTTATGTTTCTAGTGGGCTTGTCGAAATAAAATATATTTGGGTAATCTTAACAACTGTTGGCACGATCGAATGTCAGCCATTAAATAATAAACAACGCAAGACTAACATACATATTTACGTGTGACAACTTAAAGAAACTTTACAGGAAAAACAATTGAGGGGATGGCACAGTGTTTTACAAAAAAGTAAAAATAAAAAAGTAATTAAAAATTTTAAAATTGAACATGAAGTGGGTTTATATAAAAATGGAATCTAGAGATCATTGCAGAAATTATTGAACTTCAAGTTCAGATCATAATTATTCGAACTAGATGATAGTGAAGTTGATTGCTGTCATCCATGTGGGGATTGACAGGAAATAGTGGCGACAAGACAAGACATAAGGTTCTAGACACATGTTCCCACCACAGTACCTGAAATATGGGATTCCGGGTTTTTCGTTCTAAAAAACTTATTCGCCGAAAATATCTAATATAGGTACATAACTCCCTAATAAAGGCCCCGCTCCCATTTTGGGAATTTGGATGGTTCCAGGAGCTTTTTCCAACCGAAGTGGCTGTAATTTTGGTTTCTGGATTGTTGGTGGGGAACAAATTCAGGGACCCTGTAGAAAACTTCTTCGGATATATTTTCAATATAGGTCTATATTCAATATAGACTCCATATAACGGTTTGGTTCGGTTAAAAAAAAAAAACTTTACCAATGGAAAAAAAATAACATACCCTACATATAAGGGTCGCAAGCCATTTTCCGTGCTTTAAATGTCCTATATTAGGGTCTCATCAGGTAGCAAATCTACAGACCTTCTACTGCAATGAATACCAGATCCCTATAATAACTACAAGATTTCAACAGAATAGCTGTACTTTGTAATTTCGGGCCTTCGGATTGTAAAGGTCTCGGTGATTTTTTTTTTCATTAGGGGCATTTTGAGAACGAATTGTCTGTAGTTAGAAACTCTAAATTTGTTGGTGCAATTTTTTTTCGCAGAAAATATTGGCCGATTTTTCGGGTTAGTCCCAATATAACGGTACCCCATTGACTCAAATTTGATATTTTGGAATCGCATTAGGTGTCAAATCTTCGAAAAAATGTTTCAATATCTGCCCACGTGTCGGTACAGTCTCCATATAACAGTACCCCCAATTTTCGGTATTTTGGAGATTTCAGGGATGTTTGAGTTCCTAGCCCGATTGTCCATTCTAAGTGTCAGAGGTTTGATAAATCTCCGTTACCTTCTCTCAGATATTTACCATCCCCATACAAATGTTGCGACCTATTTTAAGTACCTTGAATGTCCTCCTTTTGAAGGAAGGTATTAAAAAATCCGCGGAACATAATACTTCATTTACTTTTTATAGAAAATATTTTTTAGGTTTTCCAAATTTAAATTTTCTCTGCCCACTGTCCGATCATTTTTTATTATTACGAATAAAATAAAAAATGCATTCAAATTACCCCTCTGAGGTGGGTGAAGTTCTACCACTAATCTTCCAAAAATGTTTTGGGAAGGGGAACTACAGAATGGATGCAACATGTAAGGCGACATACCGGGCACTTCAATGTCAAATGAAGTGTGCAACACATTAATCCCAACCCAAAGAGGGGGGAGGCTAGAGGGGCCGACATAGACGCAATACGAACGAATTGACGAGTGTCAGTAATTAAAAACAAACTCCACTAAAATGTCACACATTCTCCGCAATGGGGATGTGGGGGCAGACAACTGATCATTTTCATTTTTTTTTTTAACATCGACACAAGACCAACCAAAGTGCTTGTGCCAACCACAAGAAAACAAACACTAGATGAAAATGCTCTTCCTCTATCTCCCCTCCATGGAAGTGGTGCCACACAAAAGCTATGCCAACAATTCGATATGTAAATGTGCGACTAATGAACACTTTACAGATGTCAACTCCCCATCACATACATATCGTACATATTCAAGAATGAGTCAAGAAAAATAAAAAATCCCCCAATACGATCACCACACTGCCACACTTTCCCTAAGGAGTTTACATTCCTTAAGAGTTTCATTGTTTTTCTTTCGGTATAACCCGTGATCACAAAACAACAAAAATCCAAAAGGAATACAATACTGAAGATGCTGCCAAACGCGTGCCAGAGTGATAAAAAAACCCCTCTGTTAAAAAACAAAAAAAAATTTGAAGAAGTTATAAATAAAAGCATTGTAATATAGGGAAATGTCTTCGGCAACAGCTTGATGAGCCGCCATACCACACCGCACTCTCTTAAGATCATCAGTATCACATTTGTGGCCCAAGAATATACATAAGACGACACGTTCCACTTCTTGTTTTTTAACCCCCCCTTCTTAAAAGGAAAATTCGAATTAACCAAAAATGTATTCATCAATTTTTTAGGGATGCTTAGGCAAAAGAAGTGCGCCTGCTGCCTGATACCTCAACATATATCTCTAAACCCGTGTCACTTCTAATCATATTCACATATGCCATACGCTACCTCTTAAAAAAGGTAATGCCGAACAACTGCAATATCAACAACCACCGCTTGCTCTCTTCATCACTTTTTATCCTCCTTGAAGAGTGTGCCACACTTTCTGGTTTGAATTAATTTACCTTTCTTTTGAGGAGGAGAAAAAAAACGTACCTCAGTACTTTTTTAGGGGATGCTGTAGGGGATCGTCTTAAAAAAATGATTGTGTCTAATGTTTTATGGTTTCTTAAGGTCAATTACTGATTAAATGCAAAATATGTTGCATCTTTTTTGTGTTTTGAAATACGGAAGATGTTTTTGTTTTTAATTAAGAATGTATTATGAGATATAAAGCAACTGGTCGTGTGCCATTTTTTAAGAAGGACACAATTATGTCCTTGATTTTGGTAGTTTTTATCTTTTTTTTAGGGAATATTTGTAAGCAACTAGTCGCGTGCTTGTGTAGTCATTTTAAATTACCATTGTCCGGCAATGCCTTTTTTACTGAGGATATATTTTGAGTGTTTAAAATTTGGTGGAAGTGGTACCAGAAACAGTGGGTCGATAGGTTTTGCCTTCGAACAGGATACCGGCTTTGTAAAAATATTACGATGTGCACAGTTCGAATTTGAATCAGTGGTTAGATTTATATAAAATTGTCAAAATCTTTACCCAATTTACCATAGATACTTGAAGGAGTAAACCGATCTCATCTTCAGAATTAACATAGGTTTGGAAATAAAAATATTACACTATGAGACGGTTAGATTATCTACTTCATATAATATTTCCAACTTTCAAAAATTGTGGGAGAAAACCAACTTTAACTTTTCCAGAGCAAGTAGATGCCTTCTCTGTACTTGATTGATTCTCCTCGGTTTAATGCTCAGCGGCAGCCGCATACGTGGTTGATGGGTCAGCCAGACGTGAAGTCTTTTTGGGTGAAGGTTGTGGACCTTCGGATGAGCGAATGTGCATCACAGATTAGTTGTGTACGGCATTATTCGATCCTCCAGAAGACGACAGTTCCTTGGCTGACTTGACCAGTGGAGGTTCTAAGATCCTTGCTACCAACCGCTTCACCTTTGCTTTTTGGTACACAATCGGGCTTTGAGACAGAGTCATTAACACGTGAATAACCCTTATGCGTTTCGGCGCGCACTCAACGAGCTTTTCCTGTACCTTTGGGACTCGGGTTAGGCTTTGGATCAGATTTCGGCTCCACACCTTTGCCAGAGGCAGTGGGCTTCGCATTGCGAAGATACGCATTAGATGATTCTCGGGCAGTTTCGTCCTTTGAATCTCTGACCGTTGTCGGAATTTCGTTAGATTCCCCATCGGGCATCGATTCAGCTGCAATCTGCTTCAGAATCTTATGATCGGCATAAGAAAACAGGACCAGTCGGAGTCAGATTTGCCTTCGGTTGGCCAACAGGGTATGTGTTTCCCTCAATAGAGCAACAGTAATTTTCCTGAGCAGGTCTGGCCGGAATCACCGTGGTGTCCAGCTCATAATCAGTTAGGGTTAAATTTTGTAGCAGTTACTCCGGGAGTATATCCCCACTTTGCTCTTCCAGTACAAGTCCAGCTAATCAATGATATCCTTACTCTGTTTCTCTAGACTATAGTGCTACGAGTTATTAACTCCCTGCACCGTAACTTTATTTTTCCTATTATTTTTTTCCCATATTAGTTAATTATTTAAGCCAATCACCCTGGTCCATTTTGGTCCACGGGAGATCCAAAGATCCCCGGCCTAAGTTGGCCTAGGTCCCGCACATCGTAGATACCTATATATTTCAACGAAACTTAAAACATGCCATTCTAGACTTAATTCAGTACGCCATTAAAAATGTAGTCTCAATCGAAAATATATTGGATGTTCGGTGCACCAATAACATAAAATCGAAGGATAATATATATCGAAGCTATATCTAAATCTGGACCGATTTTTACGAAATTAAATATACGTGATTTTAGACTCAATACAGTACGGTATTCCAAATTTCGTCTGAATCGGGCCAACTATGTGAGCTTACTGCAGCATTTACAGGAAATCGGACGAACATATATAGGGGCTATATCTAAATCTGAACCGATGTCAGCGAAAATTAACATACATTTTAGACTTAATTCAGTAGGCTATGCAAAATTTGGTCTCAATCAAACATATATTGGGAGTTTTACATAAAATCTCACAAAAATATATATGGGAGCTATAACTAAAACTGAAGCAATTTAAATAGGGTTCGTCATTAGGTCAAATAAGTGGGCTGCGCCGAATTTCATTTCATTCGGGCCATACTTTGTTTAGATGGGCCGACTGACGGATATTCAGAATTCTACTCAGAATGTGGAAAGTGTTTCAAAGACATAATACCTTGTACCACAGTGTGATGTAGGGTATAAAAATGGGCGCTGGACATTAATATATTCTTAATGTTTTTACGACGAATGCATATGGCATTTTTTCGGACTCCGATGAGTGACAATTTTAATATACACTCTATCTTATGGTGGAGGATATGTAAATATCAGACAAAGTTCTACATAAGTGAGACCACGGTGTACGTTTGAAGATACACAATATTTTACTGTCTTTACAATTTGCACATATGAATATTGAAAATTTGATTTTGTTTTTCCATACACCACTTTGGAAATTGTACAAATCTTTTATAGAAAACTAAAAAAAAATTATGAAAACGTCCAGCAGCTTATACGATTTCCAATATTACATTATATGGTGCAATACTGAATCGGATATTATTCAAATCAAATGAATGTAACCGAAAAGTCCACAAACGATAAAACCGTTTAAGCGCCCGTGAAAAATAATCAATATTATAATATTTCCAATTTAGAAAAGTCTCATATTTCACCTAATCTCAAAAGGGCACTTCATTACTTTATATACACTGAAATCGAAAATACATAACGTATTTTATTTACCTTTTACAACAAAAACACATGTGTGTATATAAAATATACATACTCGCAGATTGGCACATATTCCCCCTTATGCATGGATGTGACAACAAATATTATTCATTAATTTTGCATGGGCAAAACTGCCATTAATGAACACAGTCAGTCCATGGCAGCGCAACCCAATCAACCATCGAACCAACCCAACAAACCACCACCACCCTTCCACGACAGACATCAAACGGTCGGTCATTATTCATTTTCAACATTCAGGGTTATTTGCGTATTGTCCCCGTTTATGCAAAAATTCACAAACAAAAGGACCAACAAAATAGGGTAAAAACTGCTTGATTTTTGTGCAAGAAAAGGGATAACGCATAACATTTATTGTTGCAATTATGCAAAATGTCGACTGTGGATTAGATTTCGAATTCGTTATGCTACGGGAAAATACAATACGCAAATGCGCAGAGCATCATCTATTCAAAATAAAATGTCAATAAAATTTGAATTTTTAGTAAATAACAAAAAAATCACCCTTGTCCAAAACGGACACATGGTGTGATAAAATCCCTATCCGATATCCTTCAATACCCTTATGTGTTAAACATCCTGTTTGTCAACTTCTTTTTCCGTTGGGTCGCTTCCTTTGTTACTCTTTATGAGGAAAACTTGCGTGATCATGCATTTGTTCTACTTCTGCTTATGTGAATTGCATTTCTATCTTTCTTCCGAGGGGAATATTTCATTCTTCTTCTTAAGTCATTGAATTCTTAAGATTCATTGTAACGGTCATTGGAGTTTGTCTTTGTTTTCGTTGGCGGTTTTTATTTGCATTCAATGGTGCATTGGACAATGGATTCATTGACAAATGTTCGTTAATAATTTCCCATGAAATAATTGAAATTAAATGTTTGCATTTTCTTTACATGTTTCAGATATAAATTATCCGATAAAGATAAGGTGTGTTTTGGCGGTTACAATCAATGTAACGTATTTACGCCGCTTCTCGTAAAATCATATAAGAATATTTTAGTAATTCACTTCGAAAATTGAAAATTAAGTGCTATAATTGAATTTATATTTTTATGCAGCACAAATATAATACTGACAAATTTTCATTCGAAAATCTTAAATAAGAAGACTTGAAAGATTTGACCAAAAGTTTATTATATGGTTTACTTCCTAAAAATGGACTACAGCGATGTATAACAATTTTTAACCCACCAATTACGTGCCTTATTTTCGGCAAGAATATTTTCATCATCAAAATCCACCAAATTACAACCTCTTCGTTTGGAAATACCGAAAATGGGCTATATGGGTGGAATTCATTAATGAAGTTCACAAGGTTTTAGTAAAAAATTGCAGACATATGTTATATACACCGATTTCAGCAAAGCATTTGATACGATAGTTCATAAATTGTTGCTTTAAAAACTTAGTCTTATGGGATTTCCTAATACATTCTTAAATTGGATATCTACCTACTTAGAATGTCGTTCGCAGAAAGTGTTACCTAATGACTCATTATCCAGGAATATTATTGTCTTATCTGGGGTTCCACAAGGTAGTCACTTAGGACCTCTTCTTTTTATTCATTACATCAATGACCTTCCTTCCGTTATCCTTTTACTTTTACAGTTCGATTTGCAGTCTTTGTCTAACTGGTGTGGTGTTTTTAAATCTTAAAAAATGTAAGAAGCTATCATTATTTAGAATGCAACAAATCTGCATTGATTATCACATTGGTTCTTATAAGTTGGAAAATTTTCGTCTTTCGTAGATCTATTAACCAGTAAGGAAAGTAGTAAAGTCGGACGGGGCCGACTATATGATACCCTTCCCCACTATGAGTATATTAAACAGGACTATTAGCATGAAATTGGATGAAATAAAATATGTGATATTTATCTAAATGTTAATCTACGTAGATCTATCCATAAAGTATGTAAATCGACTTCAAACAAATATAAATGGGTCATCCGTTGGGCTATGTCTGTACTTCTAGAAAATGCAACTACATAATTCTATGCTCAATTTTGTACGTTGTGCAAAATTTGATGTCAAACTGACTAACATGAGGAGTTTGATGCCAAATTTACTTGAAATCGTTCGAAAATATATATGGAAGCTCTATCCAAATATGAAGCGATTTCAAACAAACTTGTGACAGGATAGGTTATACTAATTTCAGAACGTTTTGTTCCTATTGGTTCTTGGTGCGTCAATTACTTAAAATCAATCTATAATAAAAGGGAGCTATATCTAAATCTGGACCGATTTTCACGAAACAACGCAGACATAACTCTAGGCTCAATTCAGTACGTTATGCCAAATTTTGTGCAAAACGAAAGATATATAGGGACTTTGGTGCAACATTTACATGAAATCGGACGAAACTATATGTGGGAGCTATATAGAAATCTGGACTGATTTTCTCGAAAATTGGCAGACATCACTCTAGGCTTAATTCAGTACGTTATGTCAAATTTCGTGCAAATCAAAAGATATATAGGGACTTTGGGGCACCATTTATATGAAATCGGACGAAACTATATATGGGAGCTATATCTAAATCTGGACCGATTTCCACGAAACTTGGCAGACATCACTCTAGGCTTAATTCAGTACGTTATGCCAAATTTCGTGCAAATCAAAAGATATATAGGGACTTTGGGGCACCATTTACATGAAATCGGACGAAACTATATATGGGAGCTATATCTAAATCTGGACCGATTGGAAAGATATATAGGGACCGTTTACATTAAATCGGTTAAATATATATATGGAAGCTATATCTAAATCTGAACCGATTTTTCCCAATTTCAATAGGGTTCGTCCTTGGGCCGAATAAGTGACCTATGCCAAATTTCATCCAATTCGGATCATAAATGCGACCTGTACTTTGTTTACAATTTAACATGGACAGACAGACAGACGGACGGACGGACATGCATAAATCGACTTAGAAAGTGATTCTATGCATATTCTCAAAAGAAACCATGGGTCTATCTCAATTATTTTTGCCTGTTACAAACATATGCACAAAGACATAATACCCTGTACCACAGTGTGGTGAAGGGTATAATAATATTAGACCCTAAACTGAGGTTTAATCTCCATATAGAGTCTTGCATTAATGAAGCTAAATCTTTATTAGGATGGGACCCATCTGTAAGGCTCCCCCATATGAAAGTCGCTTAATGTTAATAGATTTGCCTACCCTTGAAAGTAGATGTTTTATGCTAAGGGCGATTATTATAATAAAATTGAAACGTGGTTTAATCGATTCCTCTAATTTATTAAGTGAATTAAATTTCAATATTCCATCCCGTACTACCCGTAACTTTATCCCAATAAATTTACCGCTCGTAAGATCTAATTATGAAGCTAGTAGTCCAGTGCGAACTTTGTGTGAAATATTTAACAATATATATAGTAGCTTATCACTGACTGAACCATTAGATATAATAAAAAAATACTATTGCGTATGCAGCAGAGTGCCAGATGTGTAGTTTTTAAATATTAGATTGATTCTGTATTTACTTTAATTATATATGTTTTTATTTATAGTAGTGTTTGCCGGCTGATAAAATATGTAGCCGGTCATCCCACCATTTACTAACCCATCCATAGTCCGGACTATGGGGTTACGGGTTCCCTTCGATATAGGGAGGTCGCCCCCTCGGTCGGTTGGGGCGGGTGTGAGTGGCGTGGGACCGATCGAAAAAAAATACCAAAACGTAGATTTAAACAAACAAATATGATATCGGACCAATATAAAAATCACCCATCCACTGTAATGTTCGATATAAATTTGCATTTTTGCATATTTTATATTGACCAAACGTTTTATTATACGGTTTACTTCCTGAAAAGGTTTGAAAATATGTTCATAACAAACACTTCGAGAATAATGATATTATATTGATATATTGATTGCGTTTAACCAATATTTTCAACAGAAGAAATTTAAATTAAATAATGGTAATGAACAGAGTTGTCGATTTGCAATACATAGTTTAGTGAGGTTTATGGTCAGGGCTGACTGACTGCGAGTCGTAACGTAATTGTGAATGGTCTGATACTGGCCGAAATGTTAGATATAGTCAAAATGGGACTAAGCGGATGGAGGTGTACTGTTGATTAAGGTGTACTATTGATTCCAATAAAGGTTTCAAGAATTTTTCTGAAAATTGTGATTACGTTTGCAACACCTCGTATATTTTTGATTCCATGTTGACTTAGACATAAACGTGTATCTGTCCATTAGCTCCGAGCTCTCAATATATAAAGAAAGAGCTTTGAAAATATGTACATGTATTGCTACTACTAGTAACATGTTTGGAATATATATATATAAGGAATAATATTCGGTATTTTAGCACGTGTTTCAACCAAATTGACCGTAATTTGGTATTTTGGGTTCTCACTAGATAGGAACTCGCCCTAACAAAAAATATCAATATTGGTCCACTTTTTTGTGTTGTACCTATACCTTCTACAAATCGGTACTTTGGAGAGCTTGGCCACGTCAAGACTCAAGTCTTGCTGGAAATGGTTGTAATTTTATATTTTGGATTTTCATGGAATATCCCTCCCTACTAAAAACTACTAATATTAACATAACTTTTAGGGTTGGCCCCATACAACGGTAACCTGCATATGGGTTTTATTATCGGAAAATTCGTTAAAAAATTAGTGTCCCGGATCTATATAAATTGTTAAATCTGTTTAGCATTATAAAATATATTTAGACGAATTCGACAGTTATCCATAATGTACAATTTATTCGAAATTTTTTAGTATAATGGAAAATAACGATGCAAATATGTGAATATTGTTTTCTTGTCTTTGGGATCCCTATCTAAATGCGTATGAGCGGCATAATTGGAGATCAAAAATTTCGTATTGTGTTATTTACAGTTAGGACGAAAAATGCGCCAAGGTCTTGGTCTTCAAACATATATGTGCAAAGTTTCAAACCATAACAAGCATTGGTATTCATTTACTAGCCCATAGAAAAATTTGCAAATCGCCAAGAGCTTTATTCTCCATAATAAATGCTCCACCCTCCAGACCATGAGCTAAATTTTGTATCACCGTACAACCAATGCCGAAGCTTGAATCTCAATACTATCTTTCGATCGCAATTGCTGAACTTTCGTCACGAAATTTGGAATGGAGCGTGATGTGAAATTTGGAATGGAGTGCGAATAGATTAACATTTTCATGTGACAAATTTCACCTTCAAACCTTTGCATTTAAACTGTTGATGTATAGTTTTGAAGAATCCACTTTTTAACCGTATATATATCGTGCTTCCTGGTTTTTAAATCAACTACCACATTATTTATTACATACGTATTGCATACAAATCTTACAAATATAAAGCCATATTGAATTGGGAAATGGCTTGGTTTTATTTTGCCTCTATCTACTTGCGAAAATAAATTTCACTATCCAATACGAAAAAGGCTAACGAACTTTATTCAATATTCACACTATATGCATCATTTCCCACTCACATATGTAGAAAAATATATACATATGTACATGCATGTGTGTGTGCAATGTACCCTTAACCCTTATATTCAACCCTAACCATTCATACCACCCTTTCATTTGGCGTGGCGGAAAATGCATATAAACGGCATGTGTACATATTCGATCACATATATGTACATCAACTCACATATAATGGGAATTGTGCCCAAAAACAAACCCTGTGGCACACGTGCGCTAGTCGTCCCAAAGCTAAATAGAAAAAAGTGAGAAAAATGGCGCATTTTGTCGTGTGTCTAGTTGGCATCGAACCACATTTAACCACCCACATGATTTTTTTCGTAAGAAGGGTGTCACTTCTCTGCTTTTTTGGCATACGTCATATGAGGCATATCAATTTACATGCAACATATGCAAAAAATACACACACACGAATGATCACACAAATCTTCTTAAGTGCAGTAGGCATTTCGAATGCTCCCCTTAATTGCAGTAGCAAAAAAATAAGACGCTTAACTAATACATAAAAAATGACACTTCTCCTCCTCCTCGTCCATCTGTTCTTCACCAAATTCTCACCGAAGGTATAAGGGAGCATAACAATATCGTTTTATTAACGACAATGATTAAAAAACCATCAACAAGACGCGTGTCCTTAATTTATCCCTATGCAAACAAATAGATCCTTGAGAAGAACACAAAAAAATGGTCCGTAGAAAAGCCGCCACAAAAAGTGTGCCCAACGCATGCATGCAAAAAACGGAAAATACCCAACCTTCACCAGCCTGCATCTTTATCTTATTTGTTTATAATCTTAAGATGAATGGATGATATGAATGTAACCAGGCAAAGGTTAAAAAGTATCCTTAAGACAAGCACAAACAATTCATCTCTTTTTTTAAGGATATTTGCCGACACGTACAAAAAATGAAATTTAAATTAGGACCCTAAATGAAAAAAACCTCCCCAATTTAAAAAACACACATTCTGAAAATATGTAAAAAATCTACCCAAAATGTTGAGAATTAAAATGCCGTGACATGCCTTATGCAATTTTGCATCCCCTTGTCATCGGATGAGGTGATGCACACACACAAACACACTCTCGGGCACAAACACACACACGCTCTATGTCCTTAAACAATGGACCGAGTTTGTTGGCAGTTGCAAGAAAACGAGAAAAATTAAAAATCCCGTTGATGACCTTTGGAGTGACCCCAAGCCAAGTCCGTTAGACCAACTCACCATTCATCCTTTTGCGGCATTGTGCTCCTGGCGGGGCATATGTGAGTGTGTGTTCGTTTTTCATTTAACAGTTTGCTTATTTTTCGAGTCCTTTTTTGCCTCATTTTCCTTTTGTTATTTTACAATGGTTTTTGTGACTGATTGCATATCCTGCCTATTATTTGTTGTAGGACACACACAACAACAACATAATACCATACATAGAACAGTAGCAGTCAGTTGGCCGAGTAGTGCCGGGGAATGCATCATCTCCGTGTTGCATTAGTCTGGTTATTGTGTACAGTTTCCCGCCATCACCACTTTTCACAACATCAGCATACACTCACTCTCTCTCTCCCTCTCCCCATCATCAAAGCATGAAACGAAATTTTAAATATTCGCAACAGCAACAACAAACAAATGACAGCACATAAAAGGATAGTCATTCGTTAGTTATGTTTTGTGTTGGTTTTTGATTGAAAATATTTCCCTCGTTTTGGATTTATGCCAAACAGTTTCTATGTTGGTCTTTTGCATTTGCAGAAAACCCATCATCACCAATTTGAATTTACATTTTTTCTGAGTCCTTTATGCTATTATTTGCCTATCAGCTTTGTATCCTTGTATGGCTGCAGATGTCCATTGTCATTTACATTTTGTTGTTGTTGAATATTAAAATTATAACGGCTTTGTTAAAATAGCGATCTATTGTTGTGAAACTGCATTTTAAAAGGCTGATGCTATTAGCATGCATCCGAGGAAAAGGGATAATACCCCTATTTAGAACAGACACCTTAATAGCGTGGATTATTTTTAATGAACTGGCGCCAAGAATTTATTTGTAATAATTTTATACATTTGTATACTGTGATCAAAATAAAAGATTACCACAAATTTTTGGTACTGGCCCTGGACTAGAATTATTAACTTCATACAAAAATTATCGAAATCGCGGACCTATAATTTTCTGGAAATTCACATATTTTTGACCGCGAACCAAGGAGGATCTACAAAATAAGAAGGACCTGCACTTATGTTATTTATAATAGTTCATACGATACCTATGTACGTACAAAATAACACGTTAATGTGTGCAATCGATTGGATTAATATTTGTTGAGTTTTCGTGTCCACCATTCGAGAAAAAGACGTTTAATGTTTGGGAAGCACTTTTGTCGTAGCGTAGTGCTAACACAATAAATCGGCTATATCTTGAAGGATTTTAAAATGAAAATTTAAAGCGGCATTTAATGTAGGCAATTAATGTAGGTTCGTAAAAAATTCGGGAGATCCTCTTAAGTTCGAAGAGTCGAACTAATAAAAAATAATATTTAGATGTATTTACCTTCAATAAAAATATGGAGCTATACTGTACTGTAGTGATGTTTGTATTATATTAAGACTATATCAAAAAATGATAACAAAAAAATCGAATTACAACAAATTCAGTTGAAAATTGATTTCCAATACGGAAATTCTGCAAGGTGTTATAAGAGAGTTGTGAATATATAGTGATCAATATAGCCCATTTTAAAACTTAAACTGCCTCCTAAAAAACGAAAACTAAACAATTATAACAACAGTAATATAAAGAGGGTATTTTTATAAAGGGGGTCTAACACGAAACGTAGACCAATATTGATATTTTTTGTAGGAACATTTAACTCAACGAGAACATAAACTATGTAATAACAGCAAATTCGATGCGAAATAATATTTGTCCAATGTGAAGTTATAACTAAGTGTAGACCGATATTGATATTTTTTGTTAAAACGATTTTCCGCCTAGTGAGAACCCAATATTAAATATCGCTGACTTAACATCAAAAGGCAAATAAGTCCCCTTTTTCTAGAAATTGTGATTTTGATACAAACATGTTCAATAAGAAAAAATACTTTGATCTAATAAAAAAAACTCTACAAATCTATCATTTGTTTTTTTATAGAGATGAGTTAGGCCCTATGCCCAAATTATCACTGTCCAATTGTCGCTGTCCGTTTTTCGTCTCTAATGTAAAATGGTAAAATATGGACTTTTTGCTTTTACATGATAACCCAGCGATATATCAAATTTCAAGTAACTCGGTTGCTTTACATGTCCAAAATCCTCAATCCTGAGGGCTAAATTTTTATGCGTTTTCACCTGTCTTTCTGTAGTAATTACAGTGGAGATGCGAATATTTATTATATACTTTGTAATTTTCGTATTTATACCCTTAACCACAACGTGGTACAGGGCATAACGTCTTTGTGCATATTAGGTTATGGAAAAAAAAACTAAAAAAAAAACTTCCCGAAGTTTCTGGCGAGTCACTGTAGATGTGTGTGACCTAGCGTTGACCTGGTGGAACACGACACCTCTCATGTTGGCCAATTCCTGCCGTTTCTGGTCAATTGCTATCTTCAAACGGTCCAGTTGTTGACCGTAGAATTTAGTGTTTGGCCATATGGAAACAACTCATAATAAATAAATAATCCCCCTCCAGTCCTACCAAATACATAGCAGAACCTTCCTGGCCGTTAGTCCTGGTTTGGCCACCGTTTGAGGAGTTTAACCGCTCTTTGACCACGATCGTTTTCGCACAGGGTTACCGTATATGATCCATTTTTCATCTTCAGTCGCCATCCGCTTATGAAATGGGTCTATCTCATTTAGATGGAAATTCGATCCATCCTATTTTTTCTGTTAATTGGTGTGACACCAAAACATAGAGCTTCTTTTTGAATTCAGCTTTATGTAAATGGTTTAAAATAGTTTTATGGTCGATTTTTAGCTCTTGGGTGATGTTACGACTGCTAACATGCCGCCAACTTCGATCATTTCTCCGATTTCATCGACATTTTCGACGACCGGCCTAATGAATTTCTTTTTCCCAATCTAATGTGTTGTAACAGGCAAAAGGAAACAAGTAAGACACATGGTTCCTTTTGTGTGTCTCTCCATGTTAAATCATAAATAAAGTACGGGTCTCATTTATGATCCGAATGAGATGAAATTTTGAACAGCCCACTTCTTTGGCTGAATGACGAACACTATTGAAATATATTTCGATGTAGCTCCCATGTATAGGTTTGTATGTGAAGTTTTGTATAAATTGGTTCAGATTAAGATATACCTCTCATATATATTTTTCACCAATTTAATGTGAATGGTGCACCAAACTTCCAATATATTTTCGATTGAGACCAAATTCTGCATAGAATACTGCATTAAGTCTGGAATGGTATGTGTTAAGTTCCATTGAAATCGGTTCAGATTTAGATATACCTTCCTTATATATGTTCTTTCGATTCCTGTGAATGGTACACTAAACTCTCATAGTTGGTCCGATTCAGACGAAATTTGGAATACCGTAATGTATTGAGTCTAAAATGACGTATGCTAAGTTTCGTGAAAATCGGTTTAGATTTCAATATAGCTACCATCATCCGATTTAAGGTAAATGATGCACCAAACCCCCCATTATATTTTCGATTGAGACTAAATTTTGCATAGCGTACGACATTACGTCTAGAATGGTATGTGTTAAGTTTCGTTTAAATCGGTTCAGATTTAGATATAGCTCCCATATCTATTTTTGACCGAGTTTATGTAAATAGTACACCAAAGTCCTTATATATCTTTCGTTTTACACGAAATTGTGCCTATCGTATCAACTTAAGACTAGAAAAATGTGTCCTAAGTTTCATTAAAATCGGTTCAGATTTAGATATAACTCCGATATATGTGTTCATCCGATTTTATGTATATGGTGAATTAAACTCACAATGTTTCTCCGACTAAGACGAAATTTGAAATACCATACCATGTGTTTAAAATTATGTGTGCGAAGTTTTGTCGAAACGTTTAAGATTTATGGGTCGGTTATGGAAAGCAACCAAACTCCAGTTGCGAGTTCAACTGGCAATTGAAATAAAACTTAACATTATGAATATCGACTTTTCTCAGTTGCTGTCGATAATACTGTTTTGACATTTCTACAACTAGAAACATTGTAAAGAAACAAAAAATGAATAAAATATTTCAGAAAAACTAATTATATGTGATGATAAGCTCAGCGGAACTATTTTTTGATGATGAAAATTATGTTCAAGGTGTGTCATTTATTAGAAGGCATTTAAGAGATAAATCTATTAGAACTACCATCAGTTCTGTGAGTAGATGCTGACGTTTAGAGAAATGTTCAATCAACTGCTCATATTAGGTTGAAGGCGTATTTTCGACTACCAAAAGATGCAGTTGTGTACATAGATGAAGCCTTAAACCCTGATTTCCGAAAAGCCTGGCAGTCAACAGCAATTCCTCCTCTCTTAAAAATGTGTGCAGCTCTGATGTTATTTGTGGAGGGAAGTTTTCAAAATCTCATAGCAATGTCGTCAACCTGGCTCAACCGACAATCTCAGTGGTTTTCGCCGAAGTTATCCGGGTAATTTTGATAGTATCCAAATTAACGGAGGAGGAAAAGGGGAAGAATACATTTTTTTTATTCGAAAACTAAGTTCCAGGGTGTTGTCGGATATATTGAAGATACACACGTACATATCATGGACCCAAAAGAAGATGTTCGCCACTTTCTGTAATTCATTTGGAATGCGTGTTGGTGGGCCATAGCAATTAGGTCTTCCAAAATGGCCTTCCACACATCATCGATAGTGGCTTTGATTTGACCAAAAGTCCGCACGCCGCGTGCAACATTTGGGTGAGCTTCCATCCGGACAATAAGGACCTCAAATTGTTCTTTTGTAGTAATATTAATCATTATGGGAAGCCTACAAAGTTCAGTTATTATAAACAGCAACCAGAAATAAATGCTTGCCGAAAAATTCTATTTGAAGCAACTGAAGTTGACAACAGTTGCCATCCATAATGCAAATTTGGCAACGCAACTAAACTATGGTTGCCATCCGTAATCGACACATTAGATTAGCCCTTCTATATATTCAGCATATTGTATTGCGTCTAGAAGGGCGTGAGTTAAGTTTCATTGAAATCGAATCAGAATGGCGTGTAATCGATTTTGTAAAATATGTTCAGATGTAGACATAATTTTTTTTTATTTCATGCAAATGGTATGCCAAAGACCCCATGTCTGCCCGATTGACATTCTATTTTTCATAGATTTAAGAATGATATGCGTATTGGTTGATTTAAATTGGTCCAATTATCTATGTATATCTCATAATTATGTATTTTTTTCTATCGATATGATATTGTACATATAAGAATCTCTTCTATGTGGTGAAGGGTATCATATAGTCGGCCCCGCCAGACGTTTGAACTATCCTTACTGTTCTTTTTTCTTTGTATAGCCCCCTGCCTAGAAGCAGCCACACAAATTCGGAATTTTGGACAATATTTTAATCAAAATGCCTATAATTTTATAACAGAAATGGCTCTAATATGATTTTCTCAAATTTTAAAATTAAAAAATATTTATTTGTTAATTTTTTATAATTCACGCTTATTTATTATTTTAATAAATAGGAAGATATAAATAACAGAAAAAGTTTCAAAGTTTAATTTTGACTTTGCTGCTTATGTTACCTGCAGAAACATAAGCAGCAAATCTGAACTACAGTGTGGCGTCTTGTACAGATAAACACCATCCAACTCCGGCCAAATAAAAATCAACAAACTTCACGATAATTGTTGATTGATACCACCTCTTATTCGGAAAATAATGTCCAAAGAATCCTTTTTGAATAGAATAGAATTTACCTTATGAGCTAAATTTTTGTATTAAAAGATATCCAGAATTGTTGAAATTTCAATGGATTAAAAATCCTTCATCTACTTTATAAGAAATTAAAAAAAGGACTTTAAACTCATAATTACCCTTAATCGATAAACTTCGCCAATATTTAATTTCATTAGCCCTTTCTTATTTTCCAACATTGTTCAGACCTCACACGCTGTCTGTAAACTGCACCCTTTCGGTGTCATTAATTTGGAAAATCACCTGATGAATGAGCAAATGGACTGATGAGTGAGTGACAGCTCTTCACAATGTCGCCATAATACCATTGGGTATAATTTAAGAAAACGATTCATTAGGAGTTTGTAATTTAATCCTTTAGGTGCACTTTTTTGCAGCCTTGTCTTTATACCTCATTGCCCTCTCACTTGAGGGAATTAATGACTTTGAAAGATTTTTTTTCGAAATGAAAAATGTAAAGAATATTGGTTTATGGAAGAAATGGTTAAAAATGAAAATGAAAAAACTGTCTTAAAGAAACAAATTACAGAGGATTAAAAAATTGAAATGGCATCGTAACGGCAGAGAGAGAAAAAAAAACATTTGGAAAGAATAGAACACTTGTGTTATTTTAAGGCCACCCACATGATATTCTCAGAGGGATTGAGATAATGCATTTTTGTGTTTATTTTGCTGTTTACTGCGTCTGTATATCCAATTTTCAAAAATTATGTTTTGTTATAATTAAGGAAAAAAATTGAAAATTTGTTAAAATTGCAAATCATGTTATGGTCAAGTCCTTGAATTTTAAGGATTAACAACAGAAGCAAAATATTCACCCATTTAGGTAGCCAAATCTTTAAGAAACCGAACAATACATATTTTCATGCAGAGTTATGAATATGCAAGAAAAATATTTCTTTGTTTATATTTTGGCTATACAAAATTTTCATATTTCTATAATAATTCATATTTTTATGCATAACAATCAATTGGAAGTCCAGTCCAGAGGGGGTATGCAATTTGCAACAATCACTTCCAAAAATAAAACACAACACACAGTGTTGCTTTTGTTTATGTATGCGTGTGTCCTTCCCTGTGATGTCTTATGCAAAATGTGTTAATTTGCATTCCTTTAAGGAGCACAAAAAAGGACTTCACAAGGATAATGGTCACCACCATCAACGATTTCCTTAAGCAACAGCAACAACAATGCTTGTGTAAATTGCAAAAATTCTTCGAATTCTTTTGTTCAAGAAAATGTCCTTTAAATTTTTTTTTTGTGTGTGTATGTGTGCGTGTGGGACTGATTTGCATGCTCTACATATGTTGTAGATAATGCAGTTATGTTTTGTTCCCCTACCCCTGTTGACATTTTCTATGCAGTTATTTATTGTAGAGCATAACGAACGAATTAAAGAGTGCTGCAAAGAAGGACATGATCCCCGCTGCTAAATACCGTTGACGTCCGTTTTTTGCATCTCATAATCGCTATGCTCTAATTTTTTAACACATTTTTAGGTAAAAACTGCAACAACCATCTCTTATTTGAATAATGAAAATGTGTTGATGTTTAAAAATATTTTGACTTTTAGAGGTCAAGAAAGTCAAGGAGATATTTGTTTAAATGTCTTTTCTGCCAAAGAAAAAATAATGTCTTGAAGGACATTGATATGTAAATTGATTTTATGGGAAAAGTTAATTAGTTTTTTATCGAGGTCACTGCACATCTCAAAATATTACTTACAATGTGTTGACATAGGAGTGTTGGTGATGTTTTTTTAATCAATGTGTGATTCAAATATAGGAAAATTTTCCACGAAGATTATCAGAAATTCCTCTTCGAAAATAATGTAAGACATGCACAACTATCTAACTGGCGTTATCTTCATACCATATAAGAAATAAAATTCTGTATTAGACTGTAATATAGCAACATCAGTTACTGGAGAAATGAAAATACACAGATACTACTAAAAGTTTATATTTACAAATATTGCCGTATTGGATTTTTGACTATTCTTAATTTCATTCAGAGAACTTTAAAATTACAAAAAACATTTTAGTGTAGAATCGAGTAAGTCCCTAAGTACTTTTAAAAGGACTGTGGAATCATTAGAGTAACTTCGGGTAATGTGGCCAGGTGTTATATATATACATGTACAAATTATCTATATTGAAATTTAACATTGTTTTTATACCCTTCACCACACTGTGGTACAGGGTATTATGTCTTTGTGCATATGTTTGTAACAGGCAAAAATTATCGAGATAGACCCATGGTTCCTTTTGAGAATATGCATAGAATCAATTTCTGAGTCGATTTATGCATGTCCGTCCGTCCGTCTGTCCGTCTGTAGATGTTAAATTGTAAACAAAGTACAGGTCGCATTTATGATCCGAATTGGATGAAATTTGGCACAGCTCATTTGTTTGGCCCAAGGACGAACCCTATTGAAATTGGGAAAAATCGGTTCAGATTTAGATATAGCTCCCATATATATTTTCGTCCGATTTAATGTAAACGGTCCCTATATATCTTTCGATTTGCACGAAAATTGGCACAGCGTAATGAATTAGGTCTAGATTGATGTGTGTAAAATTTCATAAAAATCGATTCAGATTTAGATATAGCTCCCATATATATCTTCGTCCGATTTAAGGTAAATTGTGTAATAAAATCCCTATATATATTTCGATTTGCACGAAATTTGGCACAGCGTAATGAATAAGGTCTAGAATGATGTATGCCAAGTTTCGTGAAAATCGTTTCAGATTTAGATATAGCTCCCATATATATCTTCGTCCGATTTAAGGTAAATTGTGTACCAAAGTCCCTATATATCTTTCGATTTGCACGAAATTTGGAATAGCGTAATGAATTAGGTTTAGAATGATGTGTGTTAAGTTTCGTGGCAATCGTACAAATTCCCAACAAAAAACTAAGGGAACTGATGAGGATCAGTGGCGTGATCCGAAACTATAGTCTTCCCTGCCTTTCCCCTCGGCAATCAATGCCATACATTCCCCACTAATAAAAAGTTGTTTTTTATAAAAACAAAATACAAATGGTATCCCAAATAAACCGCCAACACTACTGAAGTACTGAATTAAGTCTAAAATGATGTTGCTAAGCTGCGTGAAAAGATCTATAGCAAGGCCGAATGAAACAACGTACTGAAGTAATATAAATTAGTCTCTGGCAATTTTCCCTGAAATCGGTTCAGATATAGATATATAACAAAAACGCGTCGTCTGTTGGGATACATATGTAGAATATACCCAAAGTGGCGAAGGGTATCATATAGTCGGCCCAGCCCGACTTTACTACTTTCCTTACTGGTTTTTTAATCATATTATATTTAAGGAAGGGAAAAATTGACGTTTTTCTTTTGGAGCTTGGGTATATACAAATGATATATACCCAAATGCCGAAGGGTTTAATACTTTGGGCCCGTCGGACTTTTGGACTTTCCATACTGATTGAATATTATGTCGTGCAAATGTTGAACGTATTTCGGCCGGTATCTCTTAAAAAATGATTCAATTTTGTCGTCCAATGTGTCAATTGAAGCGGGCTTGTCTATATCATAGCCCCACAGAAAAACTCATTAAATCGGACGATCTAGGCAGATAATTGACCTATTCCGATGTTCACCGAACTTGTCTCTCAATATAAACCCACATGTCATAAAAGTCAAGCTCTAGCATTTTGGATAAAAAAGTTGGACATTATCTCAGGGTAGTGCTCACTTGAAATTTTAAAGGAACATTCTTGAATTGTCATAGGTACGAAGTAGGACGGGCCGACTATATGATACCCTTCACCACTTTGGGAGCATACAAGAGATGCTAATATATACAAGATTCTGTAGATAGAACAGACATATTATCTTTAGAGGTCCTTCGACATGGAATCGGGCGAAGTTAAATGTGTGGTATACATAGATATTTAAACCTATATAAAACCCCCATAAGCATACCATTCTGAAATCTATGAAAAATTCCTGGTCAATTGGGGAGATTTTGATTCTTTGGTGTAGCATTTGTATAAAGTCGAGCAAAATTATGTATGTAAATCTGGACCTAATTAAGCAACCGTGGCATATACCATTTACATAAAATCGGAAGAAAATATATTTGGGAGCATACGTCTATCTGAACCTAACTCAGTACACTGCGAAAAATTTTCTCTCAATTGGACAAATATTGGGAGTTTGGTGCACCATTTACCTAAAATCGGACGAAACTCAACAAAATTGGGTATCAATCGGAAAAATGTATGGGGCTTGGTGCACTATTTACATGAAATCGATCGAGACTATATATGGCAGCTATATCTAAATCTGAACCGATTTCATCAAAACTTCGTAAACATTAATATAGACCTATTTCAATATGCTGTCCGAAATTAGGTCTTAATCGAAAACATATTAGGAGATTCGTGCACCATTTACTTAAAATCGGAGGAAAATATATATGTGGGATATATATCTAATTCTGAACTGATTTCTATGACAGAGATTAAGTTTTATTAACTTTATTAAATTGTACAAAATTTTGTGTTAATCGAACAAACTTTTGGCCCTTAGTGCACAATTTACATAAAAAGATATATGAGATCTGTATCTAACTCTGAACCGATTTATACGGAAATTAGCACAGATCATTCTTAACATAATTTAGTACGCGATGCCAAATTTTGTGCAAATCGAAAGACATATACGGTTTTTGATACCCCATTTACCTTAAAATATATATGGGAGCTATATTTAATCTGAACCGATTTTCATAAAACTTAATACGCAACATTCTGGACTCAATTCAGCACGCTTTGCCAAATTTCGTACAAATCGAAAGATATACAGGGAATTTGGTACACCATTTACATTAAA
The DNA here is from genome assembly GCF_032173495.1 of Musca vetustissima. Taxonomy (NCBI): domain Eukaryota; kingdom Metazoa; phylum Arthropoda; class Insecta; order Diptera; family Muscidae; genus Musca; species Musca vetustissima. The sequence goes on from NW_026872747.1 coordinate 99,537, forward strand.
TCGACCGTTAATATATATGGGAACTATATCTAAATCTCAACCGATTTTTTCCCAATTTCAATAGAATTCGTATTTGAGTCAAATAGATGACCTGTGTCAAATTTCATCCAATTCGGATCGTAAATGCGACCTGTACTTTGACAGACAGACGGACGGACATGTATAAATCGACTTACAAAGTGATTCTATGCATATTCTCAGGAACCATGGGTCTACCTCGTTTCCTTTTGCCTGTTATAAACATATGCACAAAGACATAATACCCTGTACCACAGTGTGGTGAAGGGTATAAAAAAGTATTCAATTTTTGGAAATCGAGAACCCCTTATAATAAACTTCAATGATTTGCAGGCGCATTTCGTCTTTAAGACGATTCATGTTTAGATTATTGACCAAACTGGAGATGTTTGGCAGTGAAACAATATACGAAAAGTACGTGAGCGGTTTAAGACCTCTATTAACTTCGTTTTTTTTCGTTTGTGACTTATCGATGTAATCATTTCCGACCCTATAAAGTATATAATCCTGATCAGTCTAAAATTATATCACGATATAGACATATCCGTCCGTCTAAACGATTTGGATAGGGTAGTGTTTTGGCTTCAGGCAGGTCAATGGATTATGTCGGTCGAAGTTTAGTTATAGCGCCATTTTGGGTATTTTGAGGGTTGAGACTCTCCATATAACGGTTGGCATTTTGAGGATTTCGAAGTTTTTGGCAAAAGCTTAATATTTAATATTTATACACTTTTCCAGGAAGGCCCCATATTACGCTACCCTATTTTTATGCCCTTCATATGCTTGTAACATGCAAAAGATATCTAGATAGATCCACAGTTGTCTATGATATGCATAGAATTACTTTCTGAGTCGATTTATACCTGCTCGTCTGTCTGTCTATGTGTTACTGTAAACAAAGTGCAGGTCAGGATCCCAATTGGATACTATTTCGAATATCCCCTTTTATTTGACTTAAATGGTGCAAAAAAAATCATGATGGACCAAAATCGATTGAGACAAATTTTTGCGCACATTACCGTATTGAGACCTTTAATTTTTATTAAAGTTTGATAATTTTTAGATATAGCTTCCATACATATTTCAATCCGTGTGCATCTAAATGTTACACCAAATATCCAACATTGTTCGATGAAAACAAACACTGCGTTTAAAATGGTGCCAGGAATGTCGAGATATGCCAATTTGATCTATAAGATACCAATTTGAGACTAGAATGTAGATATAATCCCTATATATATATATATATATATACCGTGAGTGTAATAAGTATTTTGCCTCAATATAAATTTGACAAATTTCCAAAATATACGCCTAAAGCCAGCATACTAAAGATGTAAAATGAATTATGTATGATGGGATATGTTTGTGGACGTATTTAGATCTTATTTCTGCAAGAATCACTTCGAAAGACCTATTGGTCTAGAAGATATCGGCCAAAATCTATACCAACCCAAAAATGATTATCACAAAAAGATATTTTGCTTTTTATTATTATTTTGGAAAAAATCATTATATAACACACGCTTTGTCTTTTTATAGTTACCAATGCGGGTAACCACATACTAAAGGCGATTTGGCGACGATTCCAATAAACCACGGCATTTTGTTCATTCTCCAGCAATATTTCATTTAATATTTGGTAACTTCTCGTCCTAATTTCAAAATGAAAGTATTAAACATAGTCTTCGCGGCTTCTAAACATCCCAAATAACTTTAGAATAATAAAAAGAAGGTTTTGCAAAATATATCGCGAGGACAGGACGCTAAAAACTATTAAAACCAAAATCCGACAAACAAATTCTTTAAAAAAATATCGCGAAACCCCATTTTTCTGACTTTGATAACTTTATGGTCCATTAATATTGATCTAGGAACCAATATATGCGATGAAAATAGCAATAAGGAGGCCAGATTCAAAGATGTGAACGGTTTTGTGGCAATAGAAATACATCTTATTTCGAAAATAAATAGATCGACCAGTTTATTCACTGCTGCATTTTATTCGCAACTGATGGTGTTAAACGGTTGTAAAATATTGAATTCGTCTTCGTCACCAGCTACCACAGTTTTTCAAAACGCAGTAGTATTTGACGAAGAATGATGTTTTCTCCGAAATTCATGTACTCTTTTGTAGTTTCTGTTGTTTTAGAACTGTTCATATCTTTGAATCTGACCTCCTCATAAATATTTTCATCGCATATATTGGTTCCTATATCAATATTAATGGACGATAAAGTTTTCAAAGTCTGAAAAATGGGGTTTCGCGATATTTTTTTTAAGTAATTTGTTTGTCGGATTTTATTTTTCATATTTTTTAAGGTCCTGTCCTCGCAATATATTTTGCAAAACCTCCTTTTTATTATTCTAATCTTATTTGGGATATTTAGAAGCCGCGACGACTCTCATTTTGAGATTAGAACGGGAAATTACCAAATATTAAATGAAATATTACTGGAGAATGTATTGAACGTAAATGTGAGAAAATATTCGCGAAAAAAATGTTATGAAGTCTATTTACATTTCCACGATATTAGTATGGAGATATTTTGATTACACCACGTCAAAATGTTTTTGAGGTATTTTGGGATAAAATTGTTGGTGGAGCATTCCTCAAAGCCTTCGTTTGTCAATTATTGAAAATTTTCAAAATATTTTATTTATTTTTTTTTTCAATTGGATTGGCATTGTATTGAAACTACTTTATGTGAGAATACAAAAAAATTCTATGTTCTTTAGCCAAGTTCGTCATCTGTCTGTTGGAATCACGATAGAGCTAGAGGTCGAACTATATAGAGTTGAAATTTTGTACATACATTGGTATTACTCCTAGGATGTTTCGTATTTAAAATGGGATATATCGGTAAACCAGCAATATGGAACATGTATAATAGGCATAATATCTAATGTAATGAATATACCAAAACCTCCGTGATAACATTGGGTAAGGACATTTGTTACCCAATGGGAGCTTACAGAATCTAATTGCAGTCAATTTGCTTATGTGGCGGATGTCTTAAAAAGTGAATCAATATTCATAACTATTTTGCCATATGTTAATTTAAAATACTAAATTATAGCCGAATCAGCCAAACAGCCCAAAATGCGGAATAATGGGGAGTACCGTTATAAAACGTGGGCTGATATCGCCCTTTTTGGTAGGGAGATTTATTATACTATGGAAACTCAAAATTTCAATTTGCAGACCATTCGGTTGAAAAACTTGCCTTACTATCCCAAAATTCCCAAAAATTGGGGGTAATGTTATATGCGTGGCTACTCCGAAACATGGGTCAATGTTAAAATTGTTTGTAAAAGGGTTCGCTATACATTGAAAACCAGAAATGCCAAATAGCTGCCAATTCGGTTGAAAAACATGCCCCAGATCCCCTCGATATATCCCATTTTCATTATCAAACATCCAATAAAATCTCTATATTAAACATTGCGATCACTATTGTGGTTTTGACAAACATTTTTATTCTGATCAATAATATATACATATGATTTCCGGGGTCTCCAGTGTTGCAAAGAGATTAATATACATTCCGCCTTATACTTAAAGGAATAAAATGTTTACTTAACACTGGGCTCTATTATACTGAAGTTCTATAAACATATTGGGAATTACATCCGAGTCCTAAACGACTTCATGTCTTCATGTCTAAAAGACTCGGTCATAAACATCCAACCTAACTGAAACATGAAATTCTATTCTACAAATAATTATATTGAAATGTGTGTTATAGTTTCCGATGTAACGATAAATATAATAAAAAGAACTTTATTTATACCAACAATGTTTATGCAAGTATGAATAAAAACTGAAATGTAAATTTAAAATACCCAAAATTATTCCTTAACATTACTGTTAAGGCAAGACAACGTTTGCCGGGCCCGCTAGTATATATATATATATATATATATTCGTCCGATTTCATTAAAATTGTACATTAAATAATTATCGTCTGTCCGATTGACATTCTATTTGAAATCGTTTACAGGTTTGCTTTCAATCGATTCAAATTTACATATAGCTATCATAATTTTGACCTCTTTCATACACCAAATACCCTACATTTGACCGATGGAGATGAAATCTTACATAGGTTGCCGAATTCAAGTCGGTCCGAATATACATATATGTGCATATAGGTCACATATGAAATTTCGTTCAATTATATGTCATTTGAGTCTTTTAGTAGAATATCATTGGCTCAATTCGGCATTCATGCTCTAATTGTCAACAAAACCTTGCTCAAAATTTAAATTTAATATTTAAAAAAGTGCCTGAAAATGTCAAAAAAAAACTAAAACTTTTGCATTATGCCTTATATCAATGGCATACATTACTTTTTGGTTTTTAACATAGAATTCTTCATTTATTAAGCAATTGACAATGGTTTTTATTCCCCTAGAGTGTATTTGACAGCTTTAATGAAAGTGTGTGTATGTCTCTTATTTTTTTGCAAAATTGTAAACTTCATTAACACTGTCAATAAATCAACAACTTTTTAGGCAAAAACAGGACTCACAAAAAACAACAAATGATACAACTTTAGCACACATGATGAGTATACACATGCTCATATATGTATGTGTGTGTCTCCATGGATATTCTGATATAAGTTCTCTATTTTTTTAAGGGGATTTGAATGCATTACATTGGATTGGATGGTACATCATGGCTTGTTAAGATTCTCCCGTGAGATTGTACTTTTGATTAATGGCCGCAAACTCGTATTCAAAAACAAACCACAAATAACTACAAAAAGGCCTAGGCCCAAAAAAGTCATCAAAATCAGAAACCACAATGATAAACAAATCCCTAATAAACACTAAAGTTTTCAAATCACAACAACAAAGACAAAAAGTCGATTAGTTTTGTTGGTGGTTGTTGTTCAAAAAGCCATTATTGAAGTTGGTTTTTTATTGCATAATTGACAGTTTAGGACACTAAAAGGGAGAAATAAAAAAGTTGTCTCTAAAGCTATTATATTTAAAAGGAAAATTTTTATTGCCTGAGTTTAAGTTATTGGTTATTATTTTTTGTTGTTAAGTAAATCCTTTGATTCGATTGCATTTAAATTGCGACTAGACACGCAAATTATTTTCTGGTGAAGGTTTGCGTTTTTGTCTTGGGGAAACGATTTGTAACTCTTGACTTGTTTGTTGTTCCTTTTCCCCCCAATCCAAATGCAGATTGTCAGCCAGTCAATAACCGTTTGATTGTTATTTTATTTATGAGTTTGTTCCATTTGTTTTATTCGACAATCACATGGTAACATGAAAGTGTTAGAAAATAAATGGTAACAATTGAAGCTGAAAGGGTCTCATGAATATAAAGAAAACAAATTTGAGATACGCTAACTGTTAGAGCATTCAAATTTAACAGTGACTTTCCTAATCTACATATATGAATATTTCTGTCAATCGGATAGATCTAGGGTCCCACTTATATGAAATTCAACACTGTTATTTATGAAAATACAAAAAAATCAAAGTCAACTAGAAAACATTATGAGAGATGAAGAAGCAGGCCAAATAAAAACTGTGTGGACCAGGCCAACGCCCTACGAGTCATAATAGAACAATCTATAGAATGGCGCCCCCATATGCCGTACCTACTGTTCATCGATTTCAAGAAAGTTGGGTATATGTGTAAGCTACATTTAAATTTGACCCGATTTTCTTCAATATCAGTCGGTTGAGTTGTGCCAAATGTTATTTCATTCGGATCATAAACCTGTCAAAATATTCGTTTTTACAATGGAAACACTGACGCACACCCATAAAAATGTCGATCCGACTAGTCTGACAACGGCACTCGATATTCAACCAGGAAGGGTGAAAGTCGGAGGTTGGCATATATATTTTACCGTAAACAACTATGGGTATATACAAATAGGTCTCTTAACACACTAATACAAGTCAGAGTCTCAATTTAGTACTCACTTAGCTATCTCGAGACAGAACATTTGTTCCATAAGCCGAACTTAAAAAGATTTCCAGTCGAATCGGTCTTGTGCGCAGCTTATTCAATTAAAAGAATATGTTTCGAAATGTTGTCTTCCACTTGATCTTTCCATCGTATTTGTGGCAATCCCCTTCTGCTTGAAGCATCAATTGGCTCGCTTTTATATGCCTTTTGCTGGGGCATCCTCATCCATCCGCACAACCTGGCCTAGCCACCGCAGTCCCTGAAGCTCGATACGACATCGACATAGATGTCGTAGAATCGATGGTATAACTCATGGTTTATTCGACGGCGATATTCAGTCGACGTAGATCAGCCAATAGATATTTCGGAGAATTTTTTCTCAAATACTCCAAGAGCTGCCTCATCTGATGTTATAAAACATTGACTTCCTCTATGCTTTTGTTTTCAAGTCCCACAGTTGGTCCATTAGATTGGTCGTCTCGCCATTTACTGCCAGTCCCTTCTCAATTCGTTCAATGAGGCCAATGTTCGACTCATTATGTCGATGTCATCGGCGTTGGCGGGTACCATGTGCCATTTCTGTTCACTTTTACATCTCGTATGACCTTTTTTAACAGTATGTTAAAAAGGTTACACGACAAATTAAATCCTGAATGATCTGAGTCCTTATTCGGTATTGAAGGACTCCGAGAGGTTATTTCTGACTTTACCTGCTGACCATGTGCCAGTTAAAATAATCCTGCATAGCCGTATTAATTTTGCAGGAATGTCGAACGCACACATGGCTTTAAGGGCCTCTTAGCGGATTGCCGTTCACACAGCACGCTGAATAACACCTTATAGGCGATGGGAAGGAGACTAATTCCTCTATAGTTGGCACATATCGTCTTGTCTCCCTTTCTGTGTACGGGACACAGAATCTTGAGTTTCCAATCAAGCCATCGGCACCTGCTGCTTCATTATTCTTCAGACAATTGTCTGCACTCTGCAGATAATCTCTTATTGGTTGTGGGGTATCTTCTTCACCGCTACTATTTAATACCAGAAGCTTTGCAAAATGTTCCTTCCGAATCCTTAACACGCTATCTATATCTGTCACAAGGTATCATTCTTCATATCTACAGGAGGATGTGCCTGCAACCAAAGCTTTCGCTTTCCTGTACATCTCGATTTGCTCACATTCACGTTTTTCTTGCTCCTCTTCCTTTTTTGAAAATACTTTCCTCCTTTTTTCCCAATAATTCTCTCTCGCATTGCGTGTTGCTACTCTTTGCAAGATTGGCATATATGCTGTGTATTACGGCACTCCTGATCTTGGTCTTTGGTACCCAAATATTGCTTTTGCTGCAGTTTGTAGGAATTGCGCAATTATTTGTCATTGTGCTTCTATATTATTATCGGGACAAGGAGAGTTTTCGACTAGCAATTGGGCAAGTTGAGCGGGGTAGGCTTCTGCTACCTGTTGTGTTTGCAGCTTTTCGACGTCGAGTTTCCTTGATACATTAGATCGCACCTTTGCTGCTATATTAAGACTGGTGCGAACCTTGTCTGCCACAACGGACGTAAATAAGACTTATGTAGAAGAACTTCGCTTTTTTACTATAGCAATTCTCAAATATACTGGAGTGAATATGGAAAGGAGGTATTTTTTCTCCTGTTAACCATAAATCCGTAGCCAAATTCATGTATCGTTTCATGGCAGCTATAATACAGTATGTTTTTTACGCCCGTACCATTTCATCGCAATTTCCTGTAAGGAAATATTATCGACTTTTTACTTCTTGAGTACATCCGCCAAGGCGAAAACTGCGCCTGTTGTGTTCCACGTGCGCATATTTCAAATGCAGATCGTGGTCCTTTATACGCTTGCGGGGGTCATCAACATTAGTGGGTTTAGTTTACAGTTTTATAGTAGGTGTTTAAGCCAACCCGAGCCGTTGTTTGGTATCTATAATCCTCTACATAGCTCGTCCCAATATAGTACGCTGTGCAAATTTTCGTCTATCGTATATATGGCCAATATAAGACACTGACCGGAAGAACGAAATATACTCTGGTGAATCTTCACAACCCACAGCATATAAATTTCGACATCTTACATGATTTTCTAATAAAATTTCCATTCATTAAATTCTTCATTGAAACGATATCTCTCATTAACACCTACACACATATGTAACCACAAAAATCATGTTCGGATCTCTGTGGTCATCCATCATTGTTAAGAGAAAAAAATACCACCTTATTTCACCTTTCAATCAACGGCCTATTGCATATGGAGAAATTTTGCAAATCAAACTTTCGAATCACAAAATCCGCCACCGTTTTTAAGAAACAAATAAAACAACAACAAACATCATTCATTTGTTACCAACATTCGGACAGTGGTCATTCATATTACAACCTCTAACAAATTCATCATTATAGTAAAAACAAATGGCATCAAAATCCAAACAATCTTTGACACCTACGTATGTGAAAAAAGTTGTGCCATTAGCAAAAACCAAAAACACAGATTTTCCAATTTTCCCTCCAGTGATTACTCAATTTAAATGAGAAATCTACTGGGGTGTTGGTTTTTTCTGGCCGAACTTAATAACAAACAAATGGACACACATCAAGCAACACCAAAACCAAAAGCACAAACAAATGTTCTTAAGTGGTCAGTTTTACATACGTTTCAACATTATCAGCATCTTCATCACCATCGTCATCATCAGCATCATCTGTGATAGAAGAAGTAACAACGTTAAAATTGACATAGCTTTGGTGTTTTGTCGTCTTCCTCCTCTGTTCCCACCAATAAAAAAAGTTGGATTGTTAATATTTTTATTTGCGCCACCCTTATAATGGTGGTCAACGTTTTTTATTCTTGGCCACAACACACACATATATAAGTCATAGGACTTACACTTATGCTGAGTGTGTGTATGTAAAAAAGGGGATGCTTACACCATTTTATACATATTTATCATTTGCAATATTGCTCTATATATCGATTGGAATCTTAAACACAATTGTTACCCATTTCATTTTTATTTCGAGTTTGCTGTTGTTTGTTTTTATATTTGGGGTTCTTCACTTGGCGTGTGACTCTAGTCAAATAAGTGATCTAGAAAATTAAACCTAAAAATACACAGAAACATATCCTTGGCGAACTTTTGGGAATGGGCGAAGTCGAACGTGTTAAGAGCTACATTATATGTAAAACAAGTAAAGAGGGTGCGCAGAACTTAATGACGTTTTTACACATCCCAAGCTGGTTTACCATTCTAGAGGAATTTGCCATTCTCCTAGACGCGTCTTCCCGGGTGGCGGATATGAAGGGGGTCTAGTGCACTCGTGCACAAAATAGCAAGATAGTGGTGATAGTTACAACTGCATCGTGTTGAACCCTAAAAATATATGCCGAACCGGCAATTCTGATAGATTATGATTTAGTCAAAGCTGGCGAAAACCAGTATATGGCATACAGGATGGAACATATGGGCGGGGACAACGTGCATGGGATCCTTAGAACTATTCAAGACAGTCTAGAGAAGCAGAGTAGGGTAACTCCATGACAAGCTGGACAAGTTTGCCTCGGAATAGCAAATTGGGGACATACTTCCGGAGCTAAACACCACGGTGATTTCGTCCAAGTTTATTTAGGAAGTTAGATGTGGCTCTAACGAAGTCCGGCTGATCCTGTGTCGGCACATGTCGACAATAAGCTTTAGAGGCAGACTGCAACTGATTCCGAAAACGATCAGCTATTCAAAGATTGCACCTGAACGAGAAACAACTGATGTGAAGCACTATAAACGTGCCTTATGGAATCTTCTCAAGTTCGCTATAAGCAACCCAACCCAAGTCCTCCCATGTGTCTTATACAGAACTCAGGTATTCCACCAGTTCAATATATATCGAAGACCCCTACCGCCGGTCTTCTGTATACCTCTTCCAAGGGTCTTATAATGATTGAAGATTTGATGGGATGTGTCTTCTAACAATAGAATATCCATCCATTTTTTCATATAGGCAGTGCCGCCAGAGATGCCAAGACACCACAGATGTTTGCTCATAATCGCAGGATGGCGACGTGTCACGTGAGCAGATCCGAAGAAGTTGATAAAAGTTCAGGCTTATCCTTCTATGCATAGTTTTTGCACTTTTTCTTCAGTTTATTTTGGACAGTATTCACCTTCATGCCCAGATTTTTTTTATTGTCAGTTTCAAGGTGTTCAAACTATTCCTTTGACTCCAGAATTAACTGACTGTAATCGACTGGTATGATCATCCCGATAGGAGGTCTCCTACCCGATGGGAAGTATCCTACCCATAGAATACAGATAGAGGGATTTAATACGTAGAAGATCAATATGAGGTATTTTGCCTATAGAAATCCTAATATTGATAGAAACGTTTTCCCATTGTTATACCTGTATTCCAATGATAGAAAACCTCTTGCCGAGATTTCATCTATAGAAGACCTTCTGCTGGTTATTCATCTATAGAAGACCTCCTGTCAGTATTTTAAGTTAGAATACCTCCAATCGGTCTTCTTCAGATAAATGACCTGCAATCGATCTTCTACGAATAAAAGACTTATAATCGGACTTCTGTAAATAAATGATCTCTCATCAGACTTGTATGAATAAAAGGCTTCCTACCGATTTTCTATGGCCTATAGGCAAAATAACTATGAATAGAAGTCCTCCCATCGGTCTTCTATGGGTAAGAGACCTCCTGCCAGGATTCTGCATATAGAAGACCCCTATCGGTCTCCTATGTATGGAAGACTTACCATCTATCTTCTATTAATAGAGGACCTCTTATCGGTCTTCTTGGATAAAACATCTTCCATAGGTTTTCTATGGATATGAGACATTCTATAGGTATTCTGTACATAAAATACCTCCTACCTATCTTCTATGCATAGAATACCTCACATCCGTCTATCTATGGAGAGACGACCACTTATAGGACTTCTTTAGATATAGACCTCCATCGGTCTTCTATGGATATAAACCCTATAGAAAGTCCTCATATCGATCTTCTTGATTTTATATGCTTAACCTTTACATTCCTAGGTTTGTGATACCGATTGTAGGGTAACTAATGGCAATGCAAAAAATAAACAAAAAATTTGCTAAAAAATGATATGTGAGAGTGAGGGGAGTGTTGGATCTGATTACTTTATTCGTGGTAGCTGCTGATGGTGTTGTCATTCAAATATTGTTCTAAGGGTGACAATTTGACCATAAAGTGGTCACTTATAGACTTCACTTAACGCAATCACACATACACACACAAAAAGGACATCTAAATAATATCTAAGAAATGGTTTACACTCCCACATATGCACACGCACTCACACACACACACCTAAATATTTGCCTTAAGTTCAATTTCACATATGAAGGCATCCCTGGGCTGGACAGACAACAAATGGATGGAAAAGTTCGCTGATAAAGCAAGAAATCCCATTACTTTTATTTTATTTCTGAAAAAAAAAAATCAGAAGCAGAAGACTAAAAATATCATTTATTATTTTTTTCTGTCTCCTTGTCTTTTGCATTGTTGTGGCAGCAGTCAATGGTCGGTCGGTGGAGAGTTGCGGTTTTTTACAATGCCACCAAGCCACACTGACCGCACAACGATTAACTTCGAACGCAATGATACTCTGACAGGGTATTGATAAAAAACTGCCGATGATTGTAACGGCAACGCATGTTTCTAATGTCTTTTTTTCTTGTGGGTTATTTCGATGGGTATGTCGTGAACTAATGTTTCATTACAATTATTTTGCACTATTTTTTTCATTAGGTTAGATATATGAACTTGACAATGAAGATGTTGTCGCCTGTGTACCATATGTGGGTATCTGTAACAATTCTATCAAATGATATATTTTTTGCGTGTCTGTTATTGTCGCATGACAAAATGTTTGTTTTTCTTCAAAAGATGGGTGCTGATTGATGTTGGAGAGGAGCATAGAATAACATATATGTCTAATACAATATTATTATAGGTAACGATTATAGGTAACGATTGTTCTGTGCTTTTGACTTTTGACCCATAATGTAAAAAAAGTCATTCAGGGCTATTTCAAAGTCTCAAACTCAAATTATCAGAACATCAAATGCCCGAAATATATCTCATTTTTATATATTCACTAATTTTTACATAAATATATATTTATATGTGTAAATGCGCATATATTTCTATGTCGTTCTATTCCTTATGTAAATTCTAAAAAAAAACATTTATTTTTTTACGAACTGCAGTTCTCCTAAAATACTTCCCCCTCTAAAATACAATTGAGTGATTTTGAATGTCATCGACCTACCCTGCTCCCTCCCACTCATTTGAATTTTTCCATAAATAAATTCATTATTGATTCGAATTCTTTTTGTCTTCTTGCTAAAGAGGGAAGGAAATAATAGTTCTTAAATTAGAAAATTCCATCGAATTAAGAAAAGAAGGGGAACACATATAGAAATACACATATATGTATCTTATTGTGTGTAATGTAAATTAGTTTCTATTCGATATTTATTCTTTGCTTTATCTTGAAAGTTTTCCAATTGGTTAAAAAATATTCTGAAAGACTTACGAAAGAGTTGTATTCGTTGCTTAGTGAAATGGGTGGAGACTATATACAACGATACTCCACCCAAAATGGAGCAGAGCCAACTCTTTTAGCTCTTTGATTAATATGACTTCAAATAAAAAATACTGAATCTCTTGAAACATTAATGGAAGCATATTTTGAGTTTCCTGAAGCTAAGAAACTCCTGGAACAAATTCAATAAACGTTCTGCACTTTTTACGTTTGAAGGGCATAAGCGAATTGGCTATAATTTGTCATTATAGGTTTTCAGTCGATCTAGTCATGTTCGTCTTTTTGTTGAAATCCCTATAAAGATCCTGGCTACTTAGTTGACTCAAGCAGAGCAGTTCTTCCATATTTACTTACTTAGCTGGCTTATGACAGAACTTTCGTTCCATAAGCCGAGTTTAAAGAAGATTTCCAGGCGCGTCGGTCTTTTGCACAGTTTTTCCAATTTGAAAGACCATATTCGGCAATGTTATCTTCCACGATCTTTACATCTTATTCGTGGCCTTCCCCTTCTGCGTGAACCATCAGCTGGTTCGCTTTTATATGCCTTCTGGGCTGGGGCATCTTCATCCATTCTCACAACATGACCTAGTCAACGTAGTCGCTGTAGCTCAATACGTCAATTAAAGTTGTTCCATAAGTCGAGCTTAAAAAGATTTCTTTAACAAGATTTCAAGACTTGAAAGACCATATGACATTTCCTTCAAATTTGTGGGCTTCTGCATGAGCCATCGGTTGGCTCGCTTTTATATGCCTTCTAGGCTGGGGCATCTTCTCCATTCTCACAACATGGCCTAGCCACCGTAAGCGCTGCAGTTCGATACGTCTGACTATGTCGCTGTAGCTCGTGGTTCATTCGACGCTCATATTCACCGTCGTCGCATATCGGCCCCAAGAGGCACCTCATCTGCTTGCGCAAGTACCCATGCTTCAGATCCATACACCAGCACGGGTTTTGGTTGGCCAATTATTCTCCGTATTTCAAAACTGTCTACTGGACGCCTTTTGCGTTCATACCTTTAACTTGGTCTTCCTGCTATTTACTTCCAGTCCCACTTTGGCAGACTTCTTCTCAATTTGTTAAAAGGTGGCTGTTACCGCTGGCAATGTTCGACCCATTATTTCAATGTCATCGGCGTAGGCGAGTAACATGTGTGGTTTGGTGTACAGAGTGTCATCTCTGTTCACCTTTACATTTCGTATGACTATTTAGCAGAATTTTAATAATGTTACACGTTATACTATCACCTTGTCTGAACCCTCGTTCGGTATTGAAGGGTCCGAGAGGACCTTTCCGACTTTAACTGCTGACCTTGTGCAGTTAAAGATTTCCTGCACAGCCGTATAAATTGTGCAGGAATGTCGAACGCAGACATGGCATTGAAAGCCCCTGAACGGATAGGGCTGTCGAATGCGGTGGGATGTGAATTTGCTAGGGTGAATTTGCCTGGACTGAAGCCGCACTTGTAAGGTCCAATGCGAGTAATATCATTTACCATTGACTTCAACACGTTGGATAGCTCTTGATAGCGATGGGAAGAAGACTAATTCCTTTATAGATGGCACATGTCGTTTGGTCTCTTTTTTGTGTACACGGGACACTGAATGATAAGATTAAATCATTGGGCATGTATTCATCTACCCAAATTGTACTAAATATGCATCTAACATATTTGTGGCGTTGGTTAAACTAACAGGGTTTCAGTAACTCTAAATGTATGTTAAAATTTCTTTGGTCACTACATTCCGCAAAATTTACTATCGAGATCGAATAACGATTACAATATGTTTAACATTTTTGTCTCTTTGTACAAAAGACAATTGCAAGAAACAGAACTCGTGCCAAATGTTACCACATTTAAGATAAGATTATGGTCACTCATACAGACCACATTGACGGACATACCTGACTGGCTGCAGGCTGTAACAAAAGGATGCCCAGTGGGTTAGGGAAAACTGACCACTTGAAATTTAAAAAAAAAGATGCACATGCTCATCGTTAAAATTGACTAAAAATAGAATAATACATCGACAATTGCAACAACTATAAAAAATAACAATGTTTATACTTAGAAACAGGACACACACATTCCATCTGAAAACGAACAAAAAAACAAAATTTTCAAAAAAAATTTCAAAATACTTGGTCCAACATATGGTAAACTGCAAAATAGTAATGTATGTACGTACGAACATACGAATGTCTGTAGACCAATGCAGCAGTTAACCATTGGAAACATTTATACAATTGCAATTACAACAACTTGCATAATCATGCCCAGAGGATCAAGGATTGCATGTTTTTTGTGTAAACCTATACCCCTCGGAGCATGTGCTACGACTCGACAACTGTCTCTAAGTTGTAATAAAATGTTCTAGGTGTTGTTTTTGTTGTCCTGCACACCAATGGCATGAGTTGTGTCACTATAATCTTCATCTTCGTATTGGAGTGTGACAATAACAAAACAATAATTTAGGTTTTTCTGTTTTATTTCTTAGATTTTGATAAGATTTCCAAGGCATGTGTTTACCCAACTACCATCGATTCTTATGTCTAATGTTCTTCTCCCAGTGGCATGATGACAATTGAATGTAATTCGCATACGTAATGTTTCATATGTTTACTCAGAGGACCACAATAATTATTTCAATAAGTTGTGACAATTGAAGATTTCTTTGGAGTTTTTGAGAGAGATGCTTAGCTGGGATACATCGACATTTTGTTGTGTCATTCGGTTGCATAAATATTGACAATTTGTAATCATTTAGAACGTGCACACCTTGTACCTTAACAAACAACAATGGTAATTGTCATCGTTGCTTCTGTACATATTTACTTTAAGGGGACCCCCCCCCCATTCTCGGTGTCAAAAAATTTTTTGATTTAATTCGAATCTACTCTAATTCTAGAATATTCCTACAAAATTTCAAGTGAAAATCTCAAGAAGTCTTGAAGATATAGCCGATTTATTGTGTAAGCATCAAGTGACGGCTAAAGGGTTTCTCAAACTTTAAACGCGTTTTTCTCAAAACGAATGGCGGGCACGATAACTCAAAAACTAATAATCCAATCGGTTTCAAATTTTGACACGTTTCTCTGGGAATGTGTAGCTCTCGTATGAACTAGGATAAAGCCAATCGGTGAAGATCTTCCTTATTTTTTAACTTAGTTTGTCGTAAAAAATAGGCGATTTTTCATAAAAAAATTTTCAAAGTTCCGCCATTTTGTTAATTGTTGTGCGAAGTCAATAATCCAAAAAATAATCCAAATAATCCAAATAATCCAAAAAACAACAACAAAACAACAACAACAAATTTTGGTAAATTATTTTTCTTCCTTTTTAAATCTTCAAATATATATGTGCCAAGTTACAAATCTTAACAAGCATTGGTATTCATTTACCAGCCCATTTAAAATCTTAAAAATAAAAAATCGAGAATGGGGGGGGGGGGGGGGGTTCCCTTAAATGATCGTATTTTTGTCGTATCTGCCATTCATGTTCGATAGGAATTTTTCAATCAGCATTTTAATTTCTATTAAATCGGTCCTTTCGTTTGCAACGCTATTTATGTTCTGAATAAATAACTCTATATTGATTTAGCCATTTCCGATTATAGACATTCATACTTCTTCGAAACTATATTTGTCGAAAATTGTCAATTTTGGCCGAACTTTTGACATATCCCTCCCTACCCAATTTTGGGTATTTTGAAGGTCTTTGACGCATTTTCCAAGTAACGGATATTTGTCATTTCCAGTATAAGGCGGAAAAGGCGATTTGTCTGATTCACCAAACGTCGGAGAACTGCCAAATTTCAGGCGATATTGTAGTAACTGGATAAAAGGAAGTGGAGTAATTAAACAAGGTCCTCAATTTTCTTTGATCACCCTAATACTTGCCCATACCTCTAAAATGGATAGAGTGGTCCCGCTACAAAAGTTAAACAAGGATGACAACAAAGGTGAATCTTACAGGGCAACTTCACTTCTGTCGCCAGTAGTTTGGACTCTTGGGGCTACTACCAAACATTAGAGAATACTAACAATATTCTGATCATCAACATGCAAAACAAAAGCAGTATAGTACGATTAAGGCCTCAACCGGAAAAGGTATGATAGAATTGATATGAATGTGCTTAATTTATCAAAAGCATTCCGAGAACTATCCAATTCTTCTGTTGTTGGAACAGTAGAAAGGAATTTCCGATACACAATCGAAGCTGCCTCCGCTCCGCCTATCTTCCCAATAGAGGCTGATAAGCAGTAGACTGGATACGTGCAAAAATTATAGACATTCATTGTGTGATGTTGCCGTATTGGATACGATTTATTTATTTTATTTATTTATTTTTGAGATTTTACCGATCACATTTTTCGCAAACACAAATCTTCTGAAGTAAGTCGAGCAGGTTTGGAAGGGCAGTGTGGGGTTCTGTACCACATGCTGGGCAAACATTCTGCACGAGATAATTAATTCGTGACCAATACGAATTGATACGACTGCACCATCCTGAAAGTAATTGGGCCAAAGCTACTCTGGTTTGTCAGGGAAGCTGACGTTCTTTAGCTGCGATGGGTGGGGTGAGCTCCGAGGACGACATTCATTCAGCGCTGCTACAACTGCATATATATGAATGCTATTCAGGCCTGCTCGATAGACAACTTGATCTATAAGTTTGGACCTCTCTCTAGATCATGCTGAATCTTTCTTACACGCCTGAATGGGGAAGTCTCGTGAACAATATGATGGTTAGGATAATTGTCCCTGAAGTACCCTAGTAGGTACTGCAACGAAAGCATATTGCTATACAGGCGTAAGGCCATCATGAAGATGGTCCACTGGTGTCATGATGGGGCAACCAATAGTAGTTCTCAGGGAGGCGTTCTGACAATTCTGCATATATCTCCATTGCGTAGCACTAGTATTCGCAGACCACACCGCATAGCTAGCCACAGATCGACCTATCGCTTTGTAAGAGGTCAACAAGGTTTGCTTAACTGCGCCCCGAGAGCTGCCGGCAAGCGACTTGAGGACCTTGTTCCTACTTTTTAACTGTATAGCTGTAGCGTGCGCCAACGATTAGAACACAGTTGTTTGTCGGAATTGTGTGCCCCTCTATCGGCACTTTCAATGGCATTCTCATCTCCGCCATCCATGTGATGAACAATGTGGCCGAAGATTTCATGGCGGATATTTGCACATCCCTCGCGTGAGAGAAGCTGTTTATATAGTTCCTTTGCTCCAAATAGTTCCTTTGCTCCATATAGTTCCGACTCCTACATAGTTCCTTTGAATCTCTCATCTCACCTTTCATCCTTCTGTTTGTTTTTTTCGCTCACATAGTTCCGTGCTGATTTGTTAATAAATGTAAAAATTTAAAATTGTGTAAAAATTAAAAAAAAAAACAGAAAATAAAGTGAAGCTACTGAATTCAACTGCAGGACGAAAAGCACAAAATACTTTTTTTACACATAAATAAAAATACTTAAAACAAAAAATAAATAAAATTTAGCTATTTACACAATTTGAAATACGAACGAATGAAGAATATGGGAAAAAGGAACGAGATCAGAAAAAAAAGAACGAGATCAGAAAAAAGAACTATATTAATTAAGGAGCTGGAACTAGTTCCGATCGTTCCTTTCTCGGAATAGCTCCAATGAACTAGTTCGTTCTGGAACTACCCAACTCTAGTTCCCAAGATATAACTTCACCCTGAGGATCTTCTTGTTTCACTTTACGGGGTTTGGGCTTCCAGAACTCCACGTACGACTGGCTTCCACAAATATAATTGATTATCAAACGTTTCAAATGTGCCCGGAGAGAAGTGTTCTCGAGGCTTGTTGTTCTGTTTTGCTTATGGAACACATGTTGATGATTAGCAACTGGATAGCTCTCCCCAATGCTGGGGAAGAGTAATGGCTCAAAAGTCTTCGCTACTGAAGGCAAATGTGAAATCGGCTTGTATGAGTCATCTTTGCTGGCATCCTTGTCTGGCTTCACTAGCGGAACCACCCTGCCCATTGTACAGGCTTCGTTACGACAAATTGAGGACTTTGGTTAGGTACTCAACTCGGGGCTCGTCAAGCTGTTTCGGCATAGCAATTGATATTCCGACAGTGTCCAACGCTTTAAATGACTTTGCTTTACAAACCGTCGGTTGAAATACCTGGCGTGACTGAGGTCCTGTAATCCTTCTTACCAGGGTTCGAGATCAACTTAACCATTGTCCACAATTTACGCACACCGGTTCTGATGTTGCAGCTCTCCAGACATAAGTTCTCTGACCCTGGGGTCTGCTGGGTTAGATTGACGAATCTCATCATGCTCAGTTGATAGACCTGCTGGGAAATAGGTCTCACTTCGGGCATTCGACCAGCAGTTATAAATCTAGCGGCTGCAGTTGCAATGATGTCCCGGAATTTCCTTTCTGCTGCCCGTGCATCAGAGGGAATTAAAAGTTCTCTTAAGGTGAACTCTCTGAATATTTGCCAGTTAGCTTTCCTACGGTTAAGGAAACTGTAACGTTCAGAGATGATGAAATAGGGCGGTCTTCTCATAGAGACGATTATGGGGAGGTGGTCTGAGCCTTGGCTCCCAGTTGACGTCATTTATCAGACCCGGTGACATAATGGTTATGTCTGGCAAACTGTGCATGTCCCCTTATTCTAGTGGGGCATCCTCATTTACCGTGCAGAACGTGGAGCTATCAATTTGCTCTGCCAATCCTGGTCATTACCTAGAACGGAATGCTGCAAATCAAGCATTGAAATCCCCTAGTACCAGACGGTTATTGGCCTCCAATAGGAAGCTAATGTTAGGAAATAACGCGGTTCACAGCTATTAATCGGCGGTATATTCATGTTAAGCACGTCTACCTCGGCGTTATCACATTTAACTGCTACCACATCTATTCCATGTATGGGTCACTAAAGTCTAGCTCAAGCGAGATAGGCCTGTATTGAACACACGAACAGCAATCAGCGGCTGGCCGAATAGTTTCGGGTCAATTCGGTATCGTAGCTGCCGTGGGATATATAACAAAATAAAAGTGGTATCCCAAATAACCCGCCAACACTACTGAATATTATATATAGGATGATTTTTCTGCCCCCATCCATCAATATATGGACAATTTCTCGAATTTTTCTATATATATATATATATTTCTATATATCCCAATCGACTTTTGTAAATTATGTTTGTCTAAATAACAACGTTTGTCTAAATATTTCATGGCATGGCCAAGGCACATATTTCAGAATTTTACAAAAAAATCTTCAATTTGGGCTCTTCTGAACAACAAATGCTTATACATTTTACTTAAATTTCTAACAATATTCCTAATCCGTAACCCTGTAAATGATATGGAATTTTTATTTATTTCTGCAAATCCATTCCCCCTCCTCAAACAGAGTGCTAGACAGAACTCCTATTTCCGCATACAAAACACAAAAAGATTTATGTACGATTTAAATTCTAAGCTCTGCATATATATTAAGTTTTTTTCACTTCCCCCTACCTCCCCCGCACATTATAATTCTTAAGAAATAAATAAAAAACTATCCCTTTTTCCTGACCAAAAATCATACCATAAATAACACAGAAAAAAATAAATATTCACCCACAACAAGAACTACACACACACATGCCAAGGATACAAACGGAAAGGATAGAAATCCCCCCGCAAGCAAAACAAATTTTAACTCGTGCCTATGTCATGAAAGGAGCAAACCAACAAAAAACAGAAAACATACCCAAAACTGTAACCTTTTTCCCAATTTTTTGCTGCAAGTCAAGACACCAACGGCTAAACAAACATCGGCTAAACCCCAACAATCAACTGAATTTCTAATATTGCCATTAGCATTTTACTCCCTCGGCCATTTTCCATATCCCTTTTTTGTCCAAATGTGAATGATGAATGAAAATGTCAAAAAACGAACCCCAACTCGAAATGCAAAAAAACAGAAAAAGATGAAGAAAATACCAACCCAAAACTAAATCCCCACCGACAACAACAACGAAAAGAAATGGTAAAAAATAGAAATGAAATGTATGGACGAATGAAAAGAATCCGCACACATCCGCATCAGAATAGGAAATCAAATTGATACACATGGGTAAATGCTGTCCGTGCTTAAATAACACATTCATATATGTGATAGTGTGTGTGTTTGTGTTATGTATGCATGAGTGAACGAAAGAGTATCCCAAGTAACGAGAAAGCTCATATATTTGTAAGAGGTGGGTGTGATCAGTATGGTAAAGGAAGGAAATTTAAATTGAAGGAGTAAAGTCGTTTTTATTCCATTCAAATATACCTGAAATACTTCAAATCGGTCAGGATAATTACAAGAGGGCAACGCCATTTTAAATGGTCTCTCGGGAGAAATACAGGTAGAAAAAAATTTGGCCTATTTTTTTATTTTTTGCAGAAATTTTCTTAACCACCTAGTACCTCGAATGCCAATTGCAGCCATTTGGGTGGTGCGCATAGGGCGGTCGAAATGCATACAAAGTAACTTGTACTCAAAAATTTCTGCGTAAATATTTTTCGCCACGACGAATTCTGTTTTCCAAATAACTGACATTTCAGTAAGAAAATCAAAAAAAATATCAAAACAACCTACAAATTTGTCTGCAAAGACCCACCAAATGACAGCAAATTCGATAGAAAAATGCTTTATGTTCCTGAATACAATGATATCATTGACCATTGGCTTCAATCGTTCACACAGCACACTGGATAGCACTTTATATGCGATAGGAGGAGGGCTAATTCCTCTATAGTTGGTACATATCGTCCTGTCTCCTTTTTTGTGCACGGGATACAGGATGCTGGGGTTCCAATCATTGGGCATGCTTTCCTCTAGCCAAATTGTACTAATCTGCTGGTGCATGCGCCTGACCAGCATCTGACCACCACCGGCTCCTGCTGCTTTATTGTTCTTGAGCCGATTAATTGCTTTTAAGACCTCATCTTGGCTAGTTGGTATACACTCTATACCATCATCTCTTATAGGTTCTGGGGTATATTCTTCACCGCCACTATTTGATACCAGAAGCTTTTCAAAATCCTTCTTCCAGATCCTCAACACGCTGTCTGTACCTGTCACCACGTTTCCTTCTTCATCTCTACAGGAGGATGTGCCTGCACCAAAACCGTCGGTTTGTTGTTTTACTCGACTCCTGTATATCTCGATTTGCTCACGTTTTTCTTGTTCTTTTTTCTGAAAACGCGTTTCTCCCATTATTGGGTATGTAAAATTTGCATCACTTTAGGGTTGAGGGTTAACAAGTTCGTATTAACTGATGAGTCCTACTCAGTCGGTATCTATGTCGTTGTAGACGTTTTTGTCGTATGCATATTCCATCCGACCAAATTATCAGTCCCAGGCTGGCACACATCCCTATTCAATCCATTAACTCATGCTCCGAAATAAAATGAGATGCTAGTCTGGATGATTCGTTCAAAATTTTGCCTCCAACGTCAAATTTTCACACATTCGATAGAACTTATTCTACATAGCGGCAAACGTCGAACTTAGAGTAGAAGAAGATTTCTATGTTCCGCAACCTGTCCGATGTTCCGTTAACCCTCCACTTTAAGATTGAGTGTATAATAAATTTGACATTCCGTTTGCAAGACCTCGAAATATTCACCGGAAACCCCACAAAGTACATATACATATAATGTAATATACCGATTTACGCATGTCCGTCTGTCTGCCTGTCTGTTGAGACTCCACAAAAAAAATCGCGCAATTTTTTTTTTTTGTTTGATTCCAAAATATCTTCCTTTTTTCATAACTAAACAATTTTCATTCGAACACTTAATACTTTTATACATTTAATAACTTACCAAAAACTAATAGCAGTTCTATTTCCTCCCAAGATACTACCAATTACACTACAATCACTCCTAATTTGATTTAAAGAATTCAATTCCATATAGAATTGTTCTTCATTCGGATGATTATGGTCAATATACAGGACTTTCAGTTTACCACATACCCTAGCTTGGCATGTTCTGCATTCAAATTGTTGGGCATTTTTGTATTCAGTTTTTTATATAAATCATTTTTTGTTCTGAAGTTTCAAATTCCATGGCGCTTCTTCAATCAACTAGTTGCTAACAATAATAGCAATCGGTACCTCAGCCATAAATAAAAAGATATTTTTTGCTAGTTTCTCATTATTATGTAATTTTAGAAAAATTAAATAAGTCCCTAAATTATCATTAGGGGCTTATTTCATTTGGAAACAACTCCCCAAATTTTAAAATGATGTAAGTCCCCAAATAATGAAATAAGTCCCCAATTATAGTTGTTGTTGTTTTGTGTATAAAAAATTGGGGACTTATTTCATACCGCCATATTTATACTTTACATAGATCGAGCTACCTACAGATTAAAACAAATAAACCAACAAGACATATAAGTTCCGACATAACGCAGAATTACACGCAAAGACACCTCGTATATTTACAGTCCAATATTTGTCAGAGTTAACTGCGATTACGGACATTCCATGACAATAGAGTGAAATCAATTCCACTTCATCTAAATTTCCCACATTTCATTCACTGCCCTCATATATTATTCACAGACACACACGTACACATATTACCTTATGCAGAAGGGATATGTGTCGTTTAAGTTAGCACAAAATGAAAAACCAAAAAGTTCCCTTTTTCGTTCCATGTAAGATGCCATGATGGCGCAAAAGATTTTTTTCGAAAAAGCTCATGGTATGACAAAAAAGAGCAAATCGTAAATAAGAAGGAAATATTCAAATGGAGGCTGTGTTTTTTATTTATGCACGAGCGAGCCATAATGAAAAACCCTAAAAAACTGACGCAACGCAAAAAGGGGGAATCTTTTTAACATATGAATGAGTTGGTAAAATGGCAGCCGGCACGCGTGGAGTTGACTCCCACACACACACACACGAGAACGAACACAAACACACACCCATACGAATGTGAGCTTGTGTGGAAATATGCAAGAAATTCAAAGACCACCCCTTTTATGTACTCATGTGGTGTCATGTATGTATGTAGGTTTGCATGTTTGTAATATGTGTTTTGGAGGAATTTCGTACAGCACAGTGGCTTAAGTAAACCATATTTCCAAATAAATAAAATTAAAATATTATTTCTACTAAAAGTAATAAAAATATTGTTTTCACAAAACTTTATATGATTTATATTATTAAAAATAATATTGTACTAAACAATTTTACAAGTTTCCTTCCACCCACTGTGCCATGATTCTTGACACCGTAAATAATGATGATTATAACTATAATAATGATGCTGTTTGACATGGGTTGCGGAATACGAGTTTGGGGAATACGTTTTTTGTTGGGATTTTAATGGGGTTGTGTTCTGTATTTCAAAATATCATCTTCCACATATGAGTTCGTATGTGTGTGTATGTATATGCCCAACAAACTCGACTCTTTAACAGTCAGCCATATTAGCATATGTAGTAAATTTTGCGAGAGGGTGGTGTTACGGTCACACTGATGACTTATTTGCGCAATGTCATTTCAATTTGACTTCATTTTTTAAGGGCATGCTTATTTGAGTTTTTCAATATGGTATTTAAGGAAGTGAATGGTCTGAATGATTATAATAAATTAATAAATTTAATTTGAAGAAGTAAATTGTGTTTTTTTATTATATAGCATATTTCTGAGAACTTCAAGGTTTTTTTTCCAAAAACCTTACTTTACAACTTAAAATTGGATATTGAACCTAAGCCGAGCAACAGTAGAGTACAAATTTTTAAACATAAACAAGTGAAAGAGCCGGTAACTTCGGCGGATAGAACTTTCATCATAAGGCGGAGATTTTTTATACCTAAAATCGGTCATGTCAAATATGCAGTCAGGACTCTAGATTTTAACGCAAATATCGGAAGGGAAATTATTTTTATCCCCACCGTCGGAAAATGCAGCCTCCATGAAGAAACATCCGACAACGGCATGAGGTTGATTGACTTCGCAGCAGCAAAAAAACATGGTAATTGGCAGCACCAGATCCAAACATATCGATATACACAAGACCACCTGGATTTCTCCCGATCGAACAACGAGAAATCAAATCGATCATGTTGTGATAGACGGAAGGCATTCATCGAGTGTTTTAGAAGTTCGATCGATCCGAGGAGCGAATATTCGGACAATTACCTTGTAGCAGACAAGGTTCGCATCTAATTCAATACGGCAAAGGCCAACTCCGCTCAACTTTCTAGTCGCAAGCACTTCTTGTACAGATAATACAATGGCAAAGAATTGCCCATTCCCTACAAACTGCAGCAAAAGCAACACTTGGGTGCCAAAGAGCACCATTAAAAAAAAGGATAAACGTATTTTCAGAAAAAAAAAAAACAAGATAGAACAAGAAAACCCTGAGCGTGAGCAAATCGAGATGTAAAGGATTCAGAAAGAAGTCCGGAAATTTTACCACCGATGAAAAACCCAAACCGAAGGCTTTGATGCAGGCACATCCTCCTGTAGAGATGAAGATGGAAACCTGGTGACAGGTTGAGGATCTAGAAGGAGCATTTTGCAAAGCTTTCGTTATAAAATAGTAGTATAATATAGTAATGATGGTATAGAATGTGTACCACCTAGCTCCGATGGGCTACAGGCCGAACTATTCAAGACCGGTGATCATATGCTAATCAGGAGCATGTAACAGCCGATTTGTACAATTTGGATAGAGGAATGCATATCCAATGATTTTTATCTCAGTATCCAGATTTTCATTCTGCGCCAAATCCTGGAAAACACCCACGAAAAGCATATCAAGACATTCAATCTATTCGTCAACTATAAATCCGCATTCGACAACCATATTCGCTCAGAAGTGTTTAAAGCCATGTCTGCATTCGGAATTCCTTCAAAATTAACAAGGCTATGCAGGCTAGCTTTAAAGGTCAGCAGTTATAATCCGAAAGTACCTCTCTGAGCCCTTCAATACCGAACGAGGATTCAGACAAGGTGACAGTTTATCGTGTGACCTTGTTAACATCCTGCTGGTCATACGTGATGCAAATGTGAACAGAAGAAATGGCAGAAATGGCTGCACACTAAACAACACATGTTTCTCGCCTACGCCGATTACATCGACATAGAGGGGTTAGAGGGTCGAACACTGCGAGCGGTAACAGTCACCTTTGAACGAACTGCGAAGGAGTCTGACAGTAAATGGCGAGAATACCAATCTGATGGTATCAACTCGCAAGACATCCAGAAGACTCGGACGAACTTTGGAACTTGAGGTAGTCAGAGATTGCATCTACTTCGGTACAAAACAAATGACATTATTTTTGAGTTTCGGAGAAGGATAGTATTGGCCAACAGATGCTACTATGTTCTAAGTAAGCAAATTAGAAACAAGGCCACCTCTCGCCAGACCAAACTCACACTCTAAAAGACGCTGATACTACACGTGCTGTTGCATGGATCCGAAGCATGGGTACTCCGAAAGATCTACGGGCCGCTCTGCGACAGTATCATTCCCCATTAAACTTAATTGAGTAGATTATTATTACACGTAATTAACTACTCAATTAAGTTTAATGGGGAATCTTCCAGGAGACATATTTTTTATAATTCGAATTGTGGGCGTGAGCTTACGCTCTCTTTACAACTTCTTCTGAAAGCCATATACGCATTGTTCGGGTGCAGGGAGGAATTTTCACTGCTGCAATCATTTTCCCGCCATATTCAGTCGCTGAACAAAAGCCTTGTTATTCTGTCGTCAAAGCGAATCCCTTGGTCCCTGTCCCTACTCGGGTGTTATAAGTGAATAAGGAATGATTTTGAGATATATCGAGGGGTATAAGAGCTTCTAGATCAACAAACAGGTCTGAATAGCATTCACTCGAATTGGGTTGGTGATGCTCCCTTGCATCTGAAGAACATCATATTATAAGGAAAGTTGGAGTAGATTTGGTCAAATAGGGCACGACATCCTCCGAAATTATTATTTTTTAATACAAAAAGAAGAAAATACTTTATATCTTTGTTTGAGACTACTGCAGGTTATTTCAGAAAGGCCATTTCTTCGGTCAAATTAAATGAGGAATATTTTTGTAAAAATATTCTCCTTATACCTCGGGTGCTTGTGCGTCTTTTTCCTCCTTATTGTCTCGAATCTAGGTTCAGAAGATTTTATATAGGCTCCCCATAGACAAGAAATCGATATTTGTATGTTTCCTTTTCCGCTTTTACCCAATCCTCAAGGTTTCTGATATCAAATGTTTATTTTCAACGTTCCAATTCTGTATCCACCATATGTCTATCTCATATCAATTTCCCCCTAACATCAATAGTATCGGATAGCCCATAGAAAAATTAGATTTACTAGGCCATATGGTATAGCGGCCATCAATTTGTTTTTTCTCAAACCTTTTCATCCTGGAGGATCAATGACATAGTCGCCCACATAATAACACACCTATTAAATTATTCCTACTTTCTTGGAAGGATAATCCCACCCTTTAACAGCACTGAACCCTTTTTCCTAAAAGCAAAAAACTCCTAGTTGGAATGATGCCACCATTTATCAATAAAATTACTCGGACCATTATGATTATTATTACACGTCATCACATGCTGGTCTGGCGTTGAAGGAAAGAAAACCCTGGACGAGAAAGGATAACGGAAATCGAACGTGTAAACAAAACAATTTTCAGCTCATTTCATTCACCTTTGGATTCGGGGGAGATCACTCAGTTCAAATGGAAACTATTTTCTTACTAATGATTATTTTCCGGTGGGGTTAAATAATCAAAAATATGTCAGAAGAGATAGCAGGAACGAGTGAGTGCAACCGTGCGCCATATGGTGATAGGCCAGACATTTTGACGCTGACAGATAACAACAGCAAAACAAAATCATAATCAAATGTTTGCCCCCTTTATTTGTTGGTGGACAATTAAAAAACAATAAAAAGAATTCCATTTCGTGGATATATTGGTGTGGCTCAAAATGGTCAACAAATAACCCTTACACACATGCTCACTAGGTGAGCAATCACAAGAGACCACTTAACCCCTTGGCAAACATCCGTGTTTACCATGTTCTTATCCCCCACACCACCCCTTGTTTGTTCAGACTCAAATAAAACATTTGTTTCAAGTGTTGGTCGCGTTGTCCGAATTGAAAATGGTTTTTATTCTCATTTAAATTGATTATAAACAAATTATGGTATCCTTTTTTAAGGGTCTTTTCGAGCAACTCAAACTCAGCGAATGTTTATCGTGCACTCAACCCTTAAATGCCGGTTGAAGGGATTTCGTGGTCCGCCTGGCGCCATATGAAATATGAACTTTTTTTCTGTAGGCTTTGCAGTGAAAAAAGGGTTGTTTTGTTTTTGTACCTTCGGCCATGGCAGAACGTCTGTTGTGTATAACGCAAACACTTCATAAACACGTTTTCGATCGATCGATGGCCAATTAAAGGGTTAGTAATGGTTGATTTGTGTGCTCACAGCAAATAATAGAAATGTCATTAATTTGTCATAGAATTCCATTTGTGGAAAAATTGCTTTCGTGGAACAGCAGGAGCATGACGTGAAACGCAAATAAACAAAGAAATAAATATTGGATTTCATGTTCGCAAATGTTGTAATTGCCAATGGGAAGTAATTTTTATACTCCACGAAATGTTATTACTTGTCATGAAGAAGGGGGAATTACACTACATTTATAGCCTCCACCATAAATTGGGTTGCATATTAAATTTGTCATTCCGATTGTACAGATATATTGCATTGCAATTGCGATATATCGGTTTACGTTTGAACATAGCCTCCAAAATAAATTTACCTCCTCATTTTCAGTATCTTAAAGATTTTAGTCGCATTTTACAAACGAAGGGGTTTTAATTTTATTTTCCGAATTCATGCATAATGAAAGAAATATATGAAGGACATTTCATTGCAAATTCTATCATGTAACAAATATCGAAAGTGAAATAAATAAAAATATTACATAAATGATCTTTCGCCTTAAAACTCAAAAATTCAACTGGGATAAACGCATCGCATAATGGTGGGAATGCCGAAAGAAAAGTCAAAAGGATTTTGTTAATATTGGCCCGTGATGTAGCCTCTATAAAATGGCCCAATGCTATTTAAGGTAGCCCTAGGTGCCTTTCCTAACCGAAGTTTCTGATATTTGACACTTCGGTGCTCTCGAAGACATAACATATAACCTCAATATAAAATCCCGTCGAATTTGCGTTAAGTTTTAGTCGCTTATTTCCATCGAAGTGGCATTCCAGATTCTTGGATATTGATGGACATATATGCTGAAAAATTTCAAAATTGATCCATGTTTAGACATATCCGTTTTGTCGAAGCCTCGCGATACTGTATTTTAATGGTTCTAGGCGCATTTCCTATTCGAAGTGGCTGTAATAGGGCATTATGGGTTTTTGGAGGATAAAAAACATATTTCCAGAAAATTGTAATTATTTAAAGGTCCCGCCCCGGTTATTCGGTATTTCTAAAGTTTTAGCCACAATTTTACAACTGAAGTGGTTGTAATTTGTCATTTCGGTTGTTGGAGGGTGTCACATATTTCTGTGGAAAATTATTACTATAAGTCCATGTTTTTACATAGCCCTCCCATGTAAAGGTCCACTACAATATGCGGATTTTTGAAGGTTAAAGTCGCATTTACACTTAAGGAATATTGAATGCACATCACGCGATAAGGGTATCCTGTTCCGACCCTAAATTTGCCTCATAGATATATCCGTTTGGAGCCGTTTTACAAATGCCAGTATGCCCGTCCATGAGTATGTTAGGCTCGCACAAAAATTCTCAAAGGGAGTAAGAATTTCCATTCACACTTTGCACATCGCAATTTTTATTCCAAACTTCTATCAAAATCGAAGATGGGTAAGGTCTGTCTACACCTTCCTAACGGTCGACTCCTTCTAGTACCCAATTTTTTGGCAAAAGGTCAATAGTGAAAATTATCAGCAATTTGAAGGTATTAATCAAAAATTAAACATATAGAACTAATAAATATGATTTTTGCTAAATAAAAAATAAGTTTCAGAACCTAGTGCCAGAGGATATTTTAATGGTTATAGCACCAATTGACGCCTCGATATTTTTTCTGTTCAGAATTTTGCGACCGTCTACGACCGTTCGAAAACTTCGTTTTGGGTTCATCCTATTAAATTTTTAATTTTTTCTTGAAGAATTGTAATCAGCGTCCTCGAAACCGTTATATTTGATATTTATTTATTTATTTCATAAACCCATTGCTCTAATTAATGCAAAAAAATGGGATCTCTGGCCCATAGTGTAAGTTCAAAATTTGTAAATCTCATAACTTCCTAATATTAGGTTGGGAAAAAGAAATCCATCATGAAAATGTCGTTTAAATCGAAGAAATGATCGAAGTTGACCGGCATGTTAGCAGTCGTAATACTGTTTTAAACTGTTTACACAAATCTGGATTCAAAAGGAAGCCCGATGTTTGGATGCCACACAAATTAACAGAAACAATTGGTTGGATCGAATTTCCATCTACTATGCCTTGGCCAAACGGAATGCGATAGACCCATTTTTAAAACGGATATTGACTGGAGATGCTATGCATTTGGTGGAAGGGTATTATTTATTATGAGTTGCTTCCATATGGCCAAACGCTAAATTCTGATCTCTACTGTCAACAACTGGACCGTTTGAAGGTAGCAATTGACCAGAAACGGCCTGAATTGGCCAACATGAGAGGTGCCGTGTTCCACCAGGACAACGCTAGGCCACACACATCTACAGTGACTCGCCAGAAACTTCGGGAGCATAGTTGGGAAGTTTTAATGCATCCGACATACAGTCCGACTACTACATTTCTTTTCAGATGGCCAACTCCTTAAAAATGTATTACATAAAACTACCTTAAAATTTGTACTAGATTTAGTGCATTTATCGGTTATATATGTCCATCAAGTCCACCAATTTGGAAGACCACGTTGCAAGATGTTGTTTTCTACTTGGTCTTTCCATCTAATTCGTGGCCTTTCCCTTCTACGGGAACCATCATTTTTATATTCCTTTTGAGCTGGGGCATTTTCATTCATCCGCACAACATGGCCTAGCCACCGTAGTCGCTGCAGCTCAATACGACTGACTATGTCGATGTCCGCGTATAAATTGTAAAGCTAGTGGTTCATTCGACGCCGATATTCACCGTCGACGCAGATCGGCCCGTAGATCTTTCGGACAATTTTTCTCTCAAACACCCAAAGAGCTGCTTCATCTGCTTGCACAAGTACCCATGCTTCTGATCCATATAATAGCACGGGTAGTATCAGCGTCTTGTAAAGTGTGAGTTTGGTCTGGCGGGAGGTGGTCTTGTTTCTAAACTGGTAACTTAGACCATAGTAGTATCTGTTGGCCATCACAATCCTTCTCTGAATTTCGTTTTATTTATGTCGTTCGTTTTATTTATGGTGGTACCAAGGTATATAAAGTCTTTAACTACCTCGAAGCTGTAGTTCTCAAGTTCCACTGTTGGTCCCGAGTCTACTGGACGTCTTGCGCGTTGATACCATCAGCTTGGTCTTCTCACCGTTTACTGCCAGACACACTTTGGCAGACTCTTTTTCAATTTGTTCAAAGGTGGCTGTTACCGCTCGCAATGTTCGACCCATTATATCAATGTCATCGGCGTAGGCGAGTAACATGTGTTGTTTGGTGTACAAGGTGCCATTTCTGTTCACCTTTGCGTCTCGTATGACCTTTTCCAGTAGGATGTTAAAAAGATCACATGACAAACTGTCACCTTGTCTGAATCCTCGTTCGGTATTTAAGGGCTCCGCTAGGTTCTTTCATACTTTAACTGCTGACATTGTGCCACTTAAAGTTATCCTGCATAGCCGTATTAATTTTGCAGGAATGCCAAACGCAGACATGGCTTTAAATACCTCTGAACGGATAGGGCTGTCGAATGTGGCTTTATAGTCGACAAATAGGTAGTATGTGTCGATGAGTTTTTCGTGGGTCTTTTTGGCGCAGAGTGAAAATCTGGTCAATGGTGGATTTGCCAGGTCTGAAGCCGCATTGGTATGGTCCGATGATGTCATTGACCATTGGCTTCAATCGTTCACACAGCACACTGGATAGCACTTTATATGCGATGGGAAGGAGACTTATTCCTCTATAGTTGGCACATATCGGGTATATACCACACGATTTAAAAATGTATAAACATTTTATAAAAATTTAGTAAAAAAAGTTTTTCCACCGCCGTGATCCCCGCAAACTACAATACCCAAGGATGCCTCTATGTCACATGCCCATTTTACATTATCAGTTCGAACGGCTTCAACTTTCTGCTTATTTGTTATCCAGATATCCTAGTTAAATTTCGCGTTGTTCGGATCACAGTCGTGTAGGGCGACCAGAAAAGCAGGTAAAATACAGATTAGGACCATTTTTGCCAAACAGCCGCGTATACTTATATTATATTACCTATATCTCTATTAGTCCAGAT
Source organism: Musca vetustissima (assembly GCF_032173495.1). Taxonomy (NCBI): domain Eukaryota; kingdom Metazoa; phylum Arthropoda; class Insecta; order Diptera; family Muscidae; genus Musca; species Musca vetustissima. The sequence goes on from NW_026872747.1 coordinate 131,637, forward strand.
ATGATCGATATATTCAAAAGTGTGTATACTGATAATTCTATTATAACAAAAATTTAGTCTGCATGCAAACTTTTGATAATGTGTAGGGTATAATAAGTTAATTCAAAATTAACCAAATACTATGAGTTCCATTACCAACAAACCTAGCGAAAATATCCGACAAAAACTTAATATTTTCAGCTAGACATTACTTTTTATATACTTTCAACCACAAACACATATGAAGTGAAATAAATTCATTTAAAATGCATATTTTGGTTTTACAACGCCATTATTAGGATTTACCTGGACATTAAATTGGCCACTTACGACGACACAATGACCACTGGAACAACACCAGAAGCTGGTAAGTCTATGCGTTTATTAGCACATAAAATTTGTTTAATTTCTATTTAGTGGAAGATAAAAAAGATTTAAACATCATTAAATGGCAACACTTGGCAGACATCATCCACCAAGTCAAATTGGAGCAGCAATTTTTGGAAACTAAGTAGCAGCCACAAAACTAATGGGAATGAGAGGTGGGAAAATATTTCTTTCTATTCTTACTTTAACAAAGCTGAGATATAAAAACGACGATGACAACAACACTAAAGTAAATCGGGATTAAAACCAACTACCCACAGCAAAAAATTAGTAAGTAAGAACAGGCAACAGTTATGTGCGATTTCTCACTTTAATGGTGTGAGTGCGTGTGTGTATTTGTCGTGGTATTAGCTAAATATATCTCTAGCTGGTGGTTACTTATTTTACACTGCACAGCAGCATGTCCTTGTCATTGTTGTTTCTTTCGCATAATCAAACATTCATTGTTCATTGAACGAAACTCGAAGGAAATCCCTACTGCTACAATTTCACTCCCCGCTTTACGTTAATACGTATTACCACCTTAATCGTTTTGTTTTCTTTGGTAGGTGGAAGGATTAAACCAAAAGTATTACGTCCTTTTTTAGTTCAACTTCTTGTTCCTTACTCTTCGCTTCTAACCTGCCATTCACTTTCTTTTCCGACTTTCTTTGATGATGTTGCGACACTGCATGGTGTTGCATCGCTGGGTATTAGGTTCCTTGGACTTGGATTACAGGTCCACAAGGATTTCGACAATTCAATACTTCATGAAATTGCGGAAAATTTGTTTTTAAAACATCCGAAAGTGAAAATGAGTTCAATCACATGTGTGGTTTTTAATTACAAACATCTCAATGGAATGGTCAGGTAGATCCGGTGTTTAAGCTTCCTTTCGTTGGGATTTGTTTTCGGTTCAATTCACAATGAAATTCGAACGGAGTAGTATGTGAAACCATTCCTTTTAAAACCGATTTTCTCTGTAATTTGTTGTTTGATCCAAAACCGCACTCTGAATTATTTTGATAGTTCTGTGACGGCGGCCTTTTAGAAGACTGTAAAGCGGATAATTCTATTGTATGACTCTCATTTCATTCAATGTAATTTTGTAGGTGATTGTATGATCCAAATTTATAGAATGTTTTCTAAAGACGGTGTTGTTTCAGAGTCACTATGGCACTGCTTCCGATTTTATACTTCGAATAACTAACTACGACTCAAGAAACTTGTTTATATACTCCTATATATACAGTGTCGGCCAAAACCTAGGGGTGCTTAAATTTTTTTATTATTTCAGACGATATTGCTGTTAGAATAAGGCAGAATCACGTATTTTCATATATTACGCTACATGAAACGATCCATACTTCTATCAATTGTATGAATGGGTCCAATTTCTTACCCCGGTAAACAAACCCAAACCAAACCCATGTTTTGCCTTTGCAATAGGATTTCACTGTTGTCCAGTTGGTCTAAAAATACGCTTTTTGGCATCTAAATCTTTTATAGGGGACTTAGTTATTCTTTGAACACTCCACTTGAGATGGACTTCGGCGACTCCTAACCTGATTTTTTTGCGGGTTGTCGACTGAACTGTTCCGGCGTAAGAAGGGGTTTAAGTTTGAAAGGTCGAACTTTTTTTGCCCTCCACAATAAAGTTTGAATTTCAAAATCCTAGAGTAGGGGATTTTTTAATCACTAGGAACATGAATTGCCTACTTACAGTTACGGGACCTATATGTCTCGACTTACATTGAAAATTGCCAAGATAGTTTCTCCCGTCAGAACTCTTTTTAAATTATTGCCGCTAAATTAATAAGAGGTTAAAACGATGTTAATTTCCCTCCTGCTGAACTTTTTATACCCTCCAACATGAGAACATCATTCAAAATATGTAAAACTAATGAGGGCTCCTAGGAGAAAACTTATGATGGGACCTTGAAGATGCTGGAAAAGACGTGGGAAAAAGATGATAAGCCAATAGGAGGCTAGCATTTCATGGGCCTATACCAAAACAAGGATCAATATTGATCATTTTGGGTAGTGAAATTTGACTGCTACAAATTACAGCAATTTGATTGAAAAATCTGTCCAAATATGGGGGCAACCCTGAAACTTGGGTCAATATTTATAATTTCTGATACATGCATCTGCTATACAATGAAAAGCGAAATCCCAAATAACAAGCAGTTCGGTTAAAAACGTGTACCAAATCCCCAAAATACCGGGTATTGGGGGTACCGTTATATGGGGGCTACCCGGAAACTTGTGCCATTAATAATAATGTTTAATATGGAAATGTGCAATACAATAAGAACCTAAAATGCCTAATTATAGCCAATTCGGTTAAAACACTTGTCCAAAATCCCTAAAATACCGAATTTTGGTAGGTACCGTTATATGGGGCCTACACCAAAACGTGGAGCGATATATTCCATTTTCAAACCCATACATCCTAGCAACGTCTGTGCAAAATTTTAGTGATCTATCTTAAATATTGCGATCTCTATTTCAACTAATAGTATAAAAACTGGTTTAACAACTTAGTTTGGCAAATGTGGAATTCCTGTCCCATACTTTTGAAACCACGAAATGAATAATTCATGTCAATATTGAACGGATCAAACTGATCTAATTTTTTGTGTGAAAAATGAAAAAAATTGTATTCTGGGGACATCGACCCGAGAAATTGACAATATATCGATATATATTGTTGTATGTACTCGGTTGTGGGAGTTATACGTAAATATTTGAAGGTGTCTATGTGCTATGATATTGTTTAGTATTACTATTACCCCACAAGAGGGTGGAAATGTCGCGCTGATCGCTTCGAAATTTTACATAATTTCCGGTTATGATCAAGGACAATGTCTATAATTTTCGGTGATGTTCAGATGATATTTAGGGGGTGCAATGAACCGAAAACTTTATTTTTGTCAGATTTTCTAGACATTATTACATATAACGGTGAAGGGGATCTGACCAAATACTTAGGGCGGCTGTTTAGACAGTTCGGACAATATTCCGAGGGTCAAATCAACAAATTTTTTGTTCTATTGCGTAAATATTTACCTCGTGAAAACAAGATTTGGAGACTATGCCAGGGTTAGAAAGTGAATCTGTTGACCTATAATCGGCCAAGAGGATGCAAATATTGAGGAATATTACCCACAATATAGAATCGCAGAAAGTTAGATTTTTGTGATAGTAATGTAGGGTATCATATGGTCGGCCACGTCCGACTATACTGCCCCGCTCACGGGTTACAATTTACAGACGTGTAAGGGAGCATTCACAAAATTTGTCATTTTAGACCCGCGAAATATTAAGCCATCAGCCATTATATTTAATAGGCCAGATCCTTCCGCCGTATGAAATTTACTTATTTCACCCCATTTCATTATCTAAAAACTATTGATATCATTGACCATAATCGAAACATCATGTACAATTTTATAGCGATCATCACGAAATTGTGACAATGGTAATACCTAACAATATCTGAATACGTTGAACCCCATAAAAATATATATGTATAAATCCCCAATCCGATTACAAATATCAATATAATTGGTATCAATTTAATGTTCAACCTCTTCCATTGAATATACTATTAACTTATCCGGTCTATGTCCTTTAGGAGTAAATAAATACGCCATAGAATGGAAATTTTACCATTTTTCACACAAAATTCTTGGTCAATTTGCCGGCTAAATATTAATTATATCTTCTTTGGTCCAAACCGAAATTACATGTTACATTTCGTGTCGATTGGTCCATAACTGTGTTTACTAATTATAATGGAGGGACGGACAAAGATATAATGATCGCTATTACAAATATTGGGGCTACACAAAACTAAAACTAATAAATCAAATTAATGTTGTCAAAAAATTCTGGACTCACTCATCAGATACATTTTAATGGAAGACCTAAATGTCATTTTATTTTAGAGAATACTTCATTAATGGCTTGTTTTTGAAATAAAAAACAGTAAGGAAAGTAGTAAAGTCGGACGGGGTCGACTATATGATACCCTTCACCACTTTGGGTATATTCAACAGATGAATCCTAAAAGACGTCGCATTTTAAAAGGACCATCAAAATGAAATTGGATCCATAAACATGTCATTCTGCAACCTATACTAATTTTTTCATTTGGTCAGATATAGAAGCTATATCTTAATCTGAACCGATTTCAACGATTTCAGGAAATTTAACACACATCATTCTAGACCTAATTCATTACGCTGTGCCAAATTTCGTGCAAACCGAAAGATATTAAGGGACTTTGGTACACCATTTACCTTAAATTGGACGAAAATATATATGGGAGTTATATCTAAATCTGAACCGATTTTAACGAAACTTAGCACACATCATTCTAGACTTAATTGAATACGATATGCTAAATTTCGTGCAAATCGAAAGATATATAGGGTCTTTGGTGGACATTTACATAAAATCGGACGAAAAAATATATGGGAGCTATATCTAAATCTGAACCGATTTTCAGGAAACTTAACACACATCATTCTATACTTTATTCATTACGCTGTGCAAAATTTCGTGCAAATCGAAAGACATATAGGGACTTTGGTGCACCATTTACATAAAATCGGACGAAATTTATGTAAATGGTGCACCAGATTTTATTTATCTAAATCTGAACCGATTTTCACCAATTTCAATAGGGTTTGTCCTTGGACCAAATAAGTGGCCTATGCCAAATTTCATCCAAATCGGATCATAAATGCGACCTGTACTTTGTTCACAAAAATACATGGACGGACATGCGTAAATCGGACGAAAATATATATGGGAGCTATATCTAAATCTGAACCGATTTTCAGGAAACTTAACACACATCATTCTATACTTTATTCATTACGCTGTGCCAAATTTCGTGCAAATCGAAAGATATATAGGGACTTTGGTGCACCATTTACATTAAATCGGTCGAAGCTAAATCTGAACCGATTTTCACCAATTTCAATGGGGTTCGTCCATGGGCCAAATAAGTGGCCTATGCCAAATTTCATCCAAATCGGATCATAAATGCGACCTGTACTTTGTTCACAAAAATACATGGACAGACATGCGTAAATCGACTCAGAAAGTGATTCTATGCATATTCTCAAAAGGAACCATGTGTCTATCTCGTTTCCTTTTGCCTGTTACAAACATCTGCACAAAGACATAATACCCTGTACCACAGTGTGGTGAAGGGTATAAGAATCGCGGCGAGATCAGGGGAATTATCAAGATAAAAAGGAAAATTTTAATTTTTCCATAAATCCGACTAGACTTCCAAACTGTACAATAGCAATACGTAACTGAACCAGTAAGATGCAAATACA